>NC_137139.1:28904633-29039633 GCF_949319135.1 Squalius cephalus
AGAGCTATAATATGTAATATTCAAAGGTATAAAATATGTTTGAAATGTTTTCACACATAGGCAGAATACATTATGCCATTCAATTAGCGGAAAACTCATTGAAAATAATGAACGAGTCAGTGAACGTCCATTATGGTGACATCATGTTGACAGCAGCCATTACCTCATGTCACAACAGTCGGCCAACTAAACCATGTGCTTTGGGTTCCACTGCTCTCCATTCTTCCACTTCATACTTACATCAGATTTATTCAGCGACTTGAGGCTCATGTAAAGGCTTTCTATAACCAGTGACTCAGTATTTGTCCTTGCTAGAATAAACGGGCAGTGTAAAGTGCCTTGGGAATTGTAGATAACTGCAAAATTAATGCTAATATTTGCTTGCCTGCAGCCTGTTGTGGTTGAAGAGAAAAAGCCGGTTGAGGTACAGGTAAATACAGCACGGTGGTGGGACTGTCTTCCTAAATAAAATCAGTCATCTACTATCTACGTACTTACATTTACATACTTGGCACTTTCTGTAAACAGGGTATAAAACGGTGTCGCATTACTACTATCATGTTCTTCTGAGAGAGAATACATGTTAGTATTATTAAACCAAATATTATTATGTTAACCTGTTTCCAACTTTCAAAATGAAAAGTGGCAGTTTTTTCTTTAGTTTATGGGAAATATAAGTTTATCAATATCTATAAACCAACATTTGGTCTAAATCTTGGAATTTTATTTAGGTTTATATATATATATATATGTATGTATATATATATATATATATATATATATATATATATAAATATATAAAAATACATACATATACATACATATACACACATACATATATATATATATATACTCTCAAATATGTAATATATCTTATATATAAGAATATATAAATACAATTCCAAGATTATATATATTATTATATAAATATATTTGATTTAATTCTCAAATATTTTAAATGAAGTCTGCACCCATGTTAACAAAACTTAGGACATGTCTGCATACATTATAAAGAATTGAAACATTTCTTGACTGTTTTATACCCACATTTTGGAAAGTGCCACAAGAAAACGAGGCTCAGACGTATAAATGCAGCAGTCAGAAGTTAAGCTAGATGTTGTCTGTTTTAACCTCTCCACTGATGATTCATACAATCAATTGACCGCCTTCTTGAATCCTAACTCTGTTCTTTCATTGCTGTTATAAAACTACTCTTTTTCTGCTGTTCCTCTGAAACACCAGGTAGACGCATCTAAGAGCAGCACCCTTGAGGCTTCTGCCAAACCTGAAGAACCTCCAGCGCCAAAACCAGAAGAAAAGAAACCAGAGAAAAAATCCGCTTTTGGAATGTTCAAACCCAAGGTAAACTCCAGATGAATTAAAGTCCAGGTGCAGGTGTGAGTGTATCAGATTGTGTTTCTGCATTGGAGCACTGCATGCAATAACAGGTCTGTGTGAATTCGAGGTACTGCTAGGCCAAGTGAGCACTAGGATCCAGGCAGCCACGTCCAGCGCTGCCGCCAGCATCTCCCTCATGTCTGCTAGATCGGTAAATGGCACGATACGGTGGCCATTCTTGCATTAACCAAACTGATTGATTTTTTTGCATTGCTCAACCTTACGTCTGACATGTGTGTTTGTGTCGTCTGTGTCTGTTCCCTGGCACTACAAGTTAAATTGATTTTTACAGGGGGGAAAACACATGTATATAAAGGCCGTTCACACCAAGAGCGATATCTAACTATAACGATACCTATAATAGTGTCCACTCCAGCAGATGCTGCAAATGTGTGAGCTCTAAAAGCAGGATGGATTCTGATTGGCTGTCAATGTTTTTATCGTTCATCAGCTGGAAAAAAATCTGAAAGTGATTCAAACAATATCGTTCCTCTCTGTCGTTATACTTGTGGTGTGAACTCTGCTATTCTTTTATATTTAGAACGATTTTTATAATAATATCTTTGTTGTTATTGTTATAATTATTGTCTTTGGTGTGAACAGGCCTTTAGTGGCACAGTTATTAATCAAGTTAATATTTAAGCAATGTAATATATCCTGTATAGACTGTTTCTACTAAAATGATTTACTCTCATATGATCTTTCTTTTTTTGTTTCTATCTGATAGTGTAATTGAAGTATAGATATGGATTGCATTGGTTGATTTATTTGATCATCAAATTATATTTTTTTGTATTTCACTTATTTGCATTAGCCTTAGACTTCCTTAATATATTAATAATGTTTTATTTTTTTAGTATAGTTAATATTATATATGTATATTAAGTATATTTAAGTATTAAATATATCTAAATAATTACACGATTAAACATTTTGTTTTATAATATATATAACATAATATATTTAATATTCTTTATATATAATATAAGTTTATTAATAAATGTTTGGGGTGGTAATTTTGTTTTTTTGAATGAGAAGCCTCTCATTCTCATCAAAACTGTATTCATTTGATCAGAAATACAGCAAAAATAATATTGTAAAATATTATTACAATTTAAAATAACTTAAATCATTCTAATATGCTGATTTGATGCTCAAGAAACATTTCTTGGTAACACTTTACAATAAGGTTTCATTTGTTATTAGTTAACTACATTAGTTAACATAAACTAACGCTGAAAAATACTTTATTAATATTAGTTAATGTTAATTTCAACAGTTACTAATTCATTATTCAAATCAAAAGTTGGATCTGTTAATATTATTCAATGGACCTGAGCTAGCATTGAACAGTTGCATTTGTATTAACTTACATTTAATAAAGATGAATAAATACTGTAACAAATGTATTGTTATTTAATATTAGTTAATGCATTAACTAACGTTAACTAATGGGACCCTATTGTAAAGTGTTCCCCATTTCTCTTTATTATCAATGTTGAAAACAGTTGTGCTGCTTCATATAATTGTGGAAACCATCATACACTTTTTTCAGGATTCTTTGATGAATTTAAAGTTCAAAAGAACAGCGTTTACTTGAAATAGAAATCATTATAAATGTCTTTGCTGTCACTTTTGATCAATAAACAAAAATATTAATAATTGACCCCAAACTATTGAGCAAGAGTGTACAAAATCTAAATGATAATGTGCATCTCATTAACCACCATTCATTTATATCAACTCAAGGCACCAGAGGCCAAGAAGGAGACTCCAGCTCCTCCTCCTGTGGCAGAAGCTGCTCCAGTGGTGAAGGCCAAGGAGGAGCCCAAACCTGCCGTCCCAGCACCACAAACGGCCCCGGACAACAAATCCATCTCAAGCACGGATAACTCCTCGCCCAACATGCCTCGAAAGCTGGAGAAGAGGAATTCCCTCCAGCTGTTCTTCAAAAACCTGGTTAAGTAAAAAGAGCTAGGGAGTTGACCGAGGACAAATGCGTCTATCTAGTTTAACTGATCCGTTGCATGTAGTTTGCCAGTTAAATGCTGAGAAGTGTTGTGTAATTCTGTCCGACGTCTAACCATCCTGATTATTTTTGGTATCGTTTGCTGGCTGTTAATCTTAAAACATAAACAAGAATCAACTTTCACAGTGCATGACCACTAGATGGCCTCAATTACCAACATTTAGATCAATTCCACATAAATATGAACTCGTATTTGCATTGCGCTTTAATACGTGCTAATTAAAATGTTTATATATTTTTAAATATCATTAGATTAATTTGCAAAACATTTGCATACGATATTTTATAATTGCATGAAATCTAATAATATTGCATGAAATCTCATAATCTAAATGTGTTATTCTAATCTTAGTTGCAATATTAGTTTTTTTAGCCTCTTCATGAATTGTTTCTCAAGACAATTATTATTATTCACGGTTATAGGCGGTTTCAAATGGGATGATCCCTGCGTGTCAATTATCTCAGACAAAATGTGATGACAACTAAATAATCCCAGCAAACACCGATAATAAAGCGTATCATTTCACCACTGACTGTAACTAAAAGAGGCGTGTTGGAGCAAGATCCACTGTTGATGCTTTAGCAAAATAAAACAGCAGTTGTCAGACAGGTTGCGAGGGGTTTTGCTTCAGGCGCCATAAGGACGAGCAGGAAAAAACAAAGACTTCCTTGCTAAGTTAGGATCACTAATGTTGCGTTATGCGTTGGTGTGTCTCACAGGGCCAAAAACGCCAGTCTGATGCCGGAGTGCAAACGGACCCTGTGGCACCCGAGAAGTCCAAATAAAGCCCCGTCTTTGTTTCGATTGCTCATCTTTGTCAAAACCATTTGCCACCATGTATGCATATTTAATGGACCCCAGTTTCGTTTATTTGGTTATGAGGTTTACTCTAAATCTGAAATTATGCCATGAAACATGGCTGAATCCCCATGCATTTAGTGAGAGCGGAAGTAAGTGATATTCCCTGTTTAGCAAGTGCTACATGTGTTTTTGACTGGAGGGAGGAACTTCTATTGTTTTCCCACAGAAAGACGTGTTAGAGTTGCGTGATGTGGCATAAGATGGAAAAGTGAAAGTGAAGATGTTATCCTACTTTTCTTTATTTTCTGTGCATGTTAAAAATGTAACGGTATGTAAAAAATGTTAACTAACACTACTCATCTTACGTTGCATTGCGCATTAAAATGTCAAAGCAAACATGCAGGTTTGCACATGAAAAGTATTTATTTCTGTAATCATACACTATCTGATTGTAAAAACAACGACCCGTCGTCTGCTTAATTCAATCAGCGTTCTCACTGAAACTTCTGAATCGCTTTAGGCCCTGTCCCAAACGGCACACTTCATATGCACTTATGGTCTTGTGGACTTACAACTGTCTGCATCCCACAGTCCTACAAAAACCACGCCACTACAAGTTACGCCTCCTGCAAAGAAACAAGCGTGAAGGTCTTGGACTGAAACGATCTTTTCAAGTAAGGCCAACTTATATTGCTTTCGAATATTATTTAAAGGGATAGTTCACCCAAAAATGAAACTTCTGTCATCATTTACTCACCCTCAAGTTGTTCCAAACCTGTATGAGTTTCTTTCTTCGGCTGAACACAAAAGAAGATATTTTGAAGAATGTCGGTGACCAAACAGTTGATGGACCCCATTGACTTTTTTTTCTCATACTATGGAAGTCAATGGGGTCCATCAACTGTTTGGTCACTGACATTCTTCAAAATATCTTCTTTTGTGCTCAACAGAGGAAAGAAACTCATACAGGTTTGGAACAACTTGAGGGTGAGAAAATGATGACAGAAGTTTCATTTTTGGGTGAACTATCCCTTTAAGTATGAAATATCAGCTATTAGAAAAGCATCAAGCATAAAAGACCTATGGTAATTATAACAAAAAATCTACCCTCAACCCTAACCCTACCCCTTCAATCAAATCAAAATTGACCAGAGAGTTTCATAATTCAAATACTTTAAAACGGTTACTATCGCCACACTAGGAAAGTGAAGTAGAAGAAGAGGGAGGTGCTAATTGGCCGTTCCATTTTAGGGGGCGTAACTTGTAGTAGGGGCGTGGTTTGTAGTACCGGATGCAGTCGGACACACTTGCAGGCGTGCGCGTGTCTGTTAAATCCCGGTTTGTCATTCTCGGTGTCAGAAGGATGCTTGCGAGCGCCCCCTTTGCGGTCGATATGTACCCTCCATGCGTACTTTTGCAGAGCCCACACTGAAGCGAGCTCCGGCGTTACGTCACGACTGTGAGGAAGGTGCAATTTGGGACGGGGCCCTAATAGTGCCATAGAAATCAAAATTATTTATCTAACCGTATATCAATATCAACATTAGAACACTATATATTACATATTAGTTATTTTTGTTAGACCCGGTTTTTGAAAAAAAAAAAAAAAACTAACTTTATTTATTTTTTTTTTTGTCATTTCAACTTTAAATACCTAACAGATTGTTTAATAATTATAACATACTAAACTAAATTTCAAGTAATTTTTTTTTTTTTTTTTTTTTTTTTTTTTTTTGCTTGGCCGTCCAGTTCTGAGCAGGAGATACTAAAAGAAAATAAAGCTATTTACATGTTCTTTCATGTTTTTTTTTCTTCCTTTTTTCCTGATATTTTCTTATTTTGTGATATTTCACATCACTTGCTATTAGAACATTATATAATTATGTTATACAATGATGCAATATACAATGTACATCCAGATCTCTGATGCAGTCACATGTGTTTTATGATTTTCTTCCTAATTTTCTCTACATGTGTAAAGAGCAGATGGGCCTATAATTCAGAATTCAGATTATATCCATGAATCTTAGACATTCTGTATTTCCTCTGTTGCATTTATATCTATTTAACCGATTTATTAAAATAAAAGAATTATTTCTCTCCTCTGTAAACTGACTCATTCTGTATTTAAACAAAGAAGGAATATATATAAAAAATATGACATTTTCTGAACAAATGTTTGGCATACTGCAAAAAAAAAAAAAAAAAAAAAATCGAACTCAGTATTTTTTTCTTCTTGTTTTCCAGTACAAATATGTAAACATTCTTGAATCAAGACACGTTTACTTGAGAAGTAAAATTATGTAAGATAACAAATCTTGTTTTTTTTTTATTCTCAATGTCTTGATTTTTATTTGATCTGGTTTATAATTCATGGGTTAAATCTGTCTTTTTTATGCATTGTTGTCTACTTGTCTGTATTTTATCTAATGGTTATTCATTTTGTCCAGCACTTTGGTCAACGGCAGTTGTTTTTAATTGTGCTTTATAGATACATTGAAATTGAAATTGCTTTCTGGAAAAATGATGAAAATTAAATGACTAAAAATATATAAAATAATAAACTTAATTTAAAGAGAAAACCAGTTTTTCTCACGCCATTGGCAGACATTTGTTCTTTTTTTTTTAAAACAAGACGAGTCATTTTGCTTCTCAAGTATCTTGATTTAAAAATGCTTATATATTTGTACTGAAAAACATGAGAAAAATACAGAAGAAGAAACTCTTTTTTTGTAAAACTTGTTGTGGCTGGTTGCCAGGGTTTTGCTATGCAAATGAATGTGGTTCCTAGGGTGCTTGTTTCAGTGGTTTAGGTGGCCCTAATCTCACCACGCATTCATGATAGATTATGATTTATGTTACAGCTAATGTCTTAATAGTTTACTTTATGAAATCTGACATTTCCTCTATAGAGAGCTTTGGCAGTCTGTATCAGTACCGCCTGCAGGGCAACAGAAATTTGGAAAACAATTAACATGTGACAAAAGATGCATGGCATTCCCAGCACTTCCTGTGAGTGCAGTGTGTGTTTTCCCATGCAGGCGCACTGTCCATGCAGCTGTGTGTGGGATCCTGGCCCGGGGGAGGGGGTTTGCTGGGAGGACCCCTGTCAGCACTGATGTGTGTCACAGCCGATACAGAGAGATTAGAGTATGGATCAGATTCCTAGACCCTCAGGGGGCCAAGATGTTCCCAGGCCATGTTACTGGAGAAAGATAACGCCACTCTTAATTCTCCCAATATAATTATTCTTGTTTTATCAAAGACAAAGTATCTGTATATTTATACACATTTATATACACTTTGAAAGAAGTCTCTTCACCAAGGCTGCATTGATTTGATTTAAAATACAGTAAAATTGTGAAACAGTATTAGAAATGAAAATAACTGTTTTAATATATTATAAAATGTCTATTCCTGTGATGCAAAGCTGAATTTTCAGCGTCATTACTCTACACTACGTCATGATAATATGCTGATTTGCTGCTCAAGAAACATTTATTTATTATTATCAATGTTGAAAACAGTTGTGCTGCTTCGTATTTGTGTAAAAACCATGATACCGTGATATGTTTCTTTAGGAAAGGTCAAAAGAACAGCATTTACTCGAAATACAAATCTTTTGTAACATTGTAAATGTCTTTTCTGTCACCTTTGATCACCTACTTTTGATTAAATTAACATTAACTAAGATTAATAAAGTGATAATAGTAGTAACAAGTGAAACCTTGTTGTAAAGTGTTACAACACACGTTTTATTGGGACTTTCTATAGATATGATGATTTTTATGCTGTACAAACTGTATATTCTATCACCTAACCTTAACCCTTAAAGAAAACTTTCTGCATTTTTACATTTTCAAAAAAAAATAAAAAAAATAATAATAATATATATATATATATATATATTTTTTTTTTTTATTATTATTATTATTATTATTTTTCTTTCCTCATGGGGACCAAAAATGTCCTCTTTGTGTATTCTCCCCACCCCCACCACACACACACACAGATTCTAGGGAAGAAAACTTAGCCACATTAGCTATAAAGTTTCAACAATCTGGAATAGTCTCAGTGCTTGAGGAGGATTTATTAGGTGTGGTACCTTCACGTTTTATTGTATTAAAGAGAGCTGGTGTGGTGTGCTGACAGAGGCTTTGCTCTGGGAGAGTGAACAGAGCTGGCATTGTCCTGCAGACCCATGACCGCTCTCATAACTGTCATGAACGCTAGAGAGATGTGATATCTATGAGACGCTCACGCAAACGCTCACGCAAAAACCCCGAAGTATGTTGAAAATTAACATTTATTAATAAGTTTAATGAATAATAATGAAACAATAAACATTCATAAACATTCACCTTTTGATTATTATTGTTATTATTATTATTGTAGTTATTATGTGTGTGATTTTTAATTTCCAATCTATTTTGGGTTTATTTTAAACCAGCCATATAGTGTCCAACTCAACTTGGGTTGTTTTTTTAAGGCATCATTTTATAGAGTGTATATTTAATGTTTCTATTTATCATATTTTATTTCATAAACAGTTACATCATAAAAACAGTCTTTGATACAGTTCATTTCTCTACCACAAGGTGTCTCTACACTAGACCTTCTCAGATTTCACCAAGTGCAACATGTAGATCAACATCTTTGCTGATCCTGGCACAACATTTCAATCAACCAATCAGATTTGAGAGACAGGTTTACAGTTTATGTCAATAGGCTTTCAACAAGGGTTAGGTGCTTCTGCATCTGTGTTATTCACCTTTCATTTCCCTCTGATTTTAGGGACAAGTTAGGGTTAGGTTTAGAGGTAGGACTATTTTTAGACAGGAATGCTGTTACAGGATCAATAAAATTTGTTGATCCATGAAAATGTCTTACTAGGCAAAATCACAGTGATATTCTCTCCTAGTTTGAGAGGCTGATCACTGCAGAGCAAGTGGGTGGAGCTTGGCATCTAGCTCCTCCTCTTTGTAGACAATGGGTGGTGCTAGATGTCCAGCCACACCCTAACCCCAGCCATTACATCCAGAGAGGTGGAGTTGGATGTCATTTGGCTCTGCAGTGAGCACCACTTGACTGGTTTTGCTCCAGGATCCAGATTCACTTTAGACCAGTGTTTTCAAAGCTCCATCAGTAAGGCCCAACTACTTCTTAATCAACACCAAACCAGCAAAATCGTAATTATACTGGATATTATTTAGGATCGTCACTAAAATGAATAATGTCACTTAAAAATGATAATGTGGCTGAAAAACTATATATATATATATATATATATATATATATATATATATGATATATTCTGCTATAAGTGTCATCCACTTTATAATGCTTTGTATTACGTCATTAAAAAAGGAACTGAAAGCAAAATAAAACTTTCCAATTACCGTCTGCAACCTGCTCATGTTCAGTTATTATTTGCATTTTTTTTTTTTTTTTTATATTTAATTTATTTTATTGATATTATATTATATTATATTACATTATTTATTTAATTATTATTAGTTGCAGTGTATGAGACTGACCAGCAGACTAAGCAGCACATCCTGTTTTAATTGCTTTCTTGTCCAGGCAGATCATTTCTGTCCATACACATAGTTCTCATTTCTCAGAGTCCATCATTTGAGTAATTGTAATCTCCCTTTCAAGAGACAGGAAGTCATTTTCAAAGGTGTTTTCCCAACACCAATGTACTGTATGTAGGGGAGTTGATTTCGATAGAATTCCTCCCTCGTTAGAAACTTCTTTAAAAAGTCAGGTCAGCAAGACGAGGTGGTAACCTTTAGTGAGCATGTACACAGTCAGGGTGAAAGCTTAACATTCTGGATCAGAGCGTTTCCCCCCACCGTCATGTGTCACATCACGTCAAGCCGCACGTTTCCATTTCAAAAGCTCCAAGATTTTCACCCTCAATGGTGGATTTGCAGGACAAAAGACCCCTAACCTGCCTCTGACACAGCCTGAAGTTTGGAACACTCGGCCCATTCTGGATAGTTTATTAGCAAAGCCCACCACCTTCAAAACTATTTTTGCAGAAGACAATAAACTTGCTGTTATAAAAAAATGAATGCTGGAATGCTTGCTTTATAAGCTGATTTGTAAAGAGATTAGACTGGATTGTGAATGTGATCTGACAGTCTTTATCATAACCATCAAAAGATAGGATATTCTTGTCTATGGGATGTATTGGTCCGTTTTATGGGTGAAAAATCACTTTTAAATATCATTCATTTGTGCTAAAGTGCACACTAGGGTTATAACTTTTGACTATTTTTCAAATTAAAGATTTCATAAATATCATAAATTGATGAAATTTTGCTTAAAAACAATGAAAAATGCCCTAATTCTTCTAAGTTTAAAAAAGGTCACCTCAGATAAAAAAAAAAATTGGAACAACCATATAACAAACGTCACTGCTTAAGCAGCACTTCCTAAAACTTTCTAGAACTGTTTAGAACTTTCTGGAACTGTTTAAAACTTTCTGGAACTGTTTAGAACTTTCTGGAACTGCTTAGGACTTTCTGGAACTGTTTAGAACTTTCTGGAACTTTTTAGAACTTTCTCAAACTGTTTAGAACTTTCTGGAACTGTTTGGGACTTTCTGGAACTGTATAGAACACTCTGGAACTGTTTAGAACTTTCTGGACCTATACTTATTCTGTATAGGAGAGAGAGACAGAGAGAGAGAGACAGGGAGCATTAGCTTTATGAGCAAACAACTCAACTTGATACTTTTTGATATTGTGTTTCAGTAACAATAATGTCGCACAACATACGTGATACTACCTTACAGAAGAACAAGGCCACCTGGACCAATAATCTAGAGAGATTTCAGCAATCACATAAAAGAAGAGGAAGTGTGTCCTAGAAGAATCTTCACTAGAAGAAAAGTGCAGAATGCCACTCCAAATGCAAATTATTGGACAGTACCAGTTTTGGAGCAGAAATCAAATAGTGGAAATTTTCATAGAATAATGGAAAATCTATTTATTCTTCCATCTAATTATTATAATTTTTTTTTTACTTCTATGGAAATTTTCACTATTACTTTTTTCTGCTCCAAGAAACTTTTTTTTTTTTTTTAAATATACGTATACCAAGCTTTGGATTGTTCAAGAAAATTCCAGAGAGTTCTAAACAGTTCTAGAAAGTTTTAGGAAGTGCTACATATAATCAGTGACGTTTGTTATATAGTTGTTCCAATTTTTTTATCTGGGGTGACCTTTTTTTAAGTTTAGAGGAATTAGGACATTTTTCATTGTTTTTAAACAAAAGTTCATCGATTTATATACATTGTCAAAAAGTTACAACCCTAGTGCATATTTGGGGTTTGTTCGCAACCCTCATTTCATTTGAGCCGTGGCAAACAAGAGTGACAATAATAATCTGACATAATGTATCACAATCTTTGCATTAATGGGGAAAACACATTTGTATGCGGTTCATTGTCGAGAGTGAGCAGTCGAGGCAGAACAATGAAGTCAGCTGCTCCTGACACATCGAGACAAAACCAGTCTTCAGCAAAGTTCACAAACCACTCAGAGCGCAGTCATCACACACGTGTGCCGTCTGCTCAATACACACTCACGCAGACACGTCATACCGCAGTTTAATTAACTCCCTTCTCATCAATGGTTAGCTTAGCCGCGCTGTTATTCTAGCAGCCAGAGTGCAGAACTTGCAAAACACGCTTCATGAAAACTCAAAATATGCATCATTATAATACACTCTTAAAAATAAAGCTTCCAAAAGTGTTTTTTCACTCCGAGGAACCATTCTGTTCCCCAAAGAAACTTTTAGGGAACAATTATTTAAGGACTTTTAATAATCTAAAGAACCTTTAGTTACACTCTATTTTAAGGTGACGTAGTTACATTGTACTTACTCAAATAAGTACTGAGTAATATCATTTTACTACATGTATACAGTTAGGGTTAGCATTTGGTTTAGGGTTAGTTACTTGTAATTATGCATAATTTACTGTTATAACTATAACACGTAGTAACGTGTAACTACGTCACCTTAAAATAAAGTGTTACCAAACCTTTTTCCACTATAAAGAACCTTTTATGCAATAGAAATGTCCCATGGATGTTAAAGGTTCTTCATGGAACCATCAATGCCAATACATTTTATTGTGCATTTTATTGTGTTTTTATGTTTACTTCACTCTTTTTATTTTAGATGTGTGTGTGTGTGTGTGTTATAAAAGCATTATAAAAGTTATTCATGTGTCACCTAATCAATGACTAGCTTTTCTTTCTCCAAACGTTGTGATGATGCTTTCTGCCCTACTTTCCTCCGTCATTATTGGCTGACTGGCCATTTGGCTTGATATTATCCCCAGGGGAATACAACCCCCTTTCAGCAAACGCTGAGGACGCGGCACAGGGCCGGCATTTATTGCGACTGCAAAACAAGCTTATTAGGAAGTGGAACTATCAGAGAAACATGACAAACTATCTAGTCGGACTGGATGGGCGAGATTATACTGTTTAAAAATCAGTGGGATTTGTGAAGTGTATTTGAATGAAGTTAGTCAACAAAACAGTAATTTCCTTCTCAGAGAGGTTAATCTGAGCAGTGTAAACAGAGACGCCTCACTATTGATGACCGTTTACTGTAATTGTTTCGAAACTGCATGACAAAACCAGGATCCGAGTTTGTTGAATTGCGTAAGAAAATTGTTCAAAAAAGCTTTCAGTTCAGTGTTTTACACACAACCATTGCATTCAGTCTACCTTGGATCTAGGAAAAGTCTTTTACAGGGTTTTATCATCCCAGACATAATAATGCCATTCCCGATTCTGCCCCCGAAGCCTTTGTGATGTCAGAACAATGGGAAATGAGCGGGAGGCCTCTGTGTCACATGTGGTGCCTTTGATTAACATTCGAGACTGGTTTGTGGGACACAGACTCAGGATGGAGCAAGAATAATCCAGGTGAAATGCAATTCAGCACAGCTTTATAAATGTAAATTAATAAACTGACCTTCAGTCAATGTGGTTAAAATGTTCTCAGTGTAGCAGCACTGGCGGATCAAATGTTATCTTGTTTGTCTTTGTCAATATTTACACCTGACAAAATCATTTGCTGTGAATTTTGAAAGTATTTTATGGGAGAAGAGATGACATCAGAGCTCTGTTAATATCTCCCCCTCGAGTTAACGCTGTGTAAACGATATCACAGGACACTGTGATAATGTGAGTCATCGTGTATGTACATTCATCCTGACATTATCATGAAAATAAACCCTGACAAGGATGATTAGGTCTTCATAAGAGCTTATTTTCTGATAATGGCCACCTGGGTGTACTGTATCCCACTTATTAAATGGCAAAAAAAAAAAAAATATTTTATGCGAGAAATTGCTAACAGTATGTACAGTGCTTGGTAGTAACTGATTACATGTAATCAGATTTCAACAATTAAGTACTTGTAATTAGATTACATTACATTTTGAAATACTCGTAATCAGATTACAGTTACTTTTTTTACTGATTAGTGATTACATTACATATTCACTCAATGGCAGTTAATCATTCATAATTCAGTTATTTTCCCTAATTATTCTTTTTCATGTTTTAAAAATTCATTATTATTTGAATTATCACTCAGGAAGTCATTTAACCATGTATTACTTTGTCTTTGAAAGGCATTTGTCTTTCAAACACATTTTTATTATATATTTTTTTTATGATTTATTTCATTATTAGCTTTTAAACTTACAAACCCCCTGCAGGTCCTTCAGGAACTCTAGTTTGGGAAAACTTAATGTAATGTAATGTTTAATGCACTTCATGTTGTGGATAAAACATATGTTTGTAATACTCTTTGTATTTTTATATCAATAAATATTATCCTATTCAATTGAATGTGATAACGAGTTATGTCAAAGTAATCAAAAAGTAGCCACATTATATTACCTAAAATGTGTAATGTAATGGATTATGTTACTAGCTTTTTTTTTTTTTTCTCCAGATTATATTACCTAAAATGTGTAATATAATGGATTACGTTACTAACTATAATTTTTTTTATGTAATTTGTAATCAGTAATCTCAGCACTGGATAGATAGATAGATAGATAGATAGATAGATAGATAGATAGATAGATAGATAGATAGATAGATAGATAGATAGATAGATAGATAGATAGATAGATAGATAGATAGATAGATAGATAGATAGATAGATAGATAGATAGATAGATAGATAGATAGATAGATAGATAGATAGTATAGTGCCGTTCAATTGTTTAGGGTCAGTTAAAACAATACTTTTGTCATTAATTCTGTTGAATGAAATTAATATTTTAAAAGAACACATTAAATTGATCAAAATATTTTTCTTTCAATGAATGCTGTTCTTTTGAACTTTCTGTTCATCAAAAAATACTGAAAAAACCCGTCCCCACTCAACCCAGATTATCATGCCCCTCAGTCAAGATGAATGTGAAAATAGATTTAATGATGAAATAGAATAGACTATTAAAAAAAAACACACACACGCAATTTGCAAGAGCATAGGTTTTCTAGCATTAATATTAGTACAACATTTTAGTTAAGGACGGACACACAGTCACATTTTGATTGGCACATTTGACACAAACTTCACGTGGCACGAAGAATGCAGCTCTGTGAGTAAAATGTTCAAAGGTTGGCCAAGGCAATTTCCCTTTTTGTTTTATTCAGTGTTATTCAATACTCTGCCATCTGTAAATGCTCAGTAGCTTTAGTTTAACAGTTTTAGTAACAGTCTCCGACAAAATACATGAACTGATCACATGTACTGTACTGTACTGTAAGATTTTAAAAGAGCAGTTCATATATTTCCGTAAGATCTTATCCTGTGGAAATACAAACCGGAAGACAGAACTCAACAGCGCTGAAAGGGGGCGGGGCTACATGAATTCTACAGATTTATATTAAACACTAATGTTGACATATATGAAAAAACATAGGCCTATTAATACATAAAACAAGAGAGCCGTGTAGTATTTGCTGCTGCGACTTATTGTCAGGATTATCATGAGCTAAATCTTTAGATCAGTCATTAACAGAGTAGAGACCTACTGAAAAAATCTATCTTTAAAGGTCTATTTTTGTAAACTTTTCCCCTTCATGCTGCGCAATACTTTCCATTGATGGAAACCAGCAACCGGGAGACTTAACGACTGGGTTCGAGACTTGGGAATCTTTTAGTGTGTACTGAACATTTAATCAAAAAGAGCTTCTGGAGATGTTTGGACATCTACGGGTCCCGAACAGAGACTGATGTGGATTTGTTGACTGTGTGGCCCTGCTGACAGCTGTGTGCTGCAACTGAGAGCCTTCTCTCAGAGAAATGATTGCAATACAGCATTGGTCTGTGAGCCAGCATTCAGAGCAGAGATGAATGGGAACCATACAAC
Organism: Squalius cephalus; assembly: GCF_949319135.1. Lineage (NCBI taxonomy): Eukaryota > Metazoa > Chordata > Actinopteri > Cypriniformes > Leuciscidae > Squalius > Squalius cephalus. Next base: position 28,920,288 of record NC_137139.1, read on the forward strand.
ATCACACTGCCTGGACGGACACTCTTCAATGGAATTACTGTAGCTACAAAAGAATGGGAGGTTTGACTTTGGAAACAGAAATTAATAGTTCCACCCAAAGAAATCCTTTATAAGACTACAAAGGTTTGGGCATTAATAATGAGCCAAATTGGATTTGTGTGTGTGTATATATGTGTATATATGTACAGTTTGTGTACTGTATACATATGTATATACACACCGTATATTCTTAGTGGAGACATTTTTTTATTCAAATAATTTTCTGCTCTGCTTAAAAAGCATTTATTTATTATTATTATCAATGTTGAAGACAGTTGTACTGCTTAATATTTTTTGGTGGAAAGATTTATAAAGATTGCATTTATTCAGATGCAAAAGCCTCTAAGTGCCATCTGAATTTCCTTCTAGAATGATCATTTTTTATCAAGCTTGTATGTTTATGTTCAGTTATTTCACTTTAATGGCAATGAAAATGACCTATTAATTGTCATTAAAGTGAAATTACTGAACTTAAATATGCGAGCTTGATAAAAATACTCATTTTAGAAGAAAATTTCAGATGGCACTTAGAGGCTTTTGCATCTGAAGTCTATATATACTGTATATATATATATATATATATATATATATATATATATATATATATATATATATATATATATATATATATGTAATTCATTCTATTCAGCCAAAAAAATTATATAAATAAACATGTATATATATATATATATATATATATATATATATAGCCACATTTAAATATAGATTTTCTTCATGCAAAAAAAGATGAATGTTTTATTTTATTTTACGCCATTTCTTACTGTATCAAATAATGTATGACAATGTTTCCAAAGATGAAACCAATGAGGGTCTGGGCAAATAAATAAATAAGTAAGTAAGTAAATAAATAAAAAGCATTCAAGTCCTCACACAAGAACAATGCAAAAGCAAAGGGCCATAGGGAGATTCCCAAGAGCTGCATCTTCCTTTCCATGAGCTGGGTGTGGAAATGTGGGGGATGGGGAAGTTACCGCTTCATTCACATGCATAATATCAAACTTAAAGAAAAGAATAGTTTGACTGGTGCAGAAGGACAAGCAGCCTTCCATATTAGATGTACAGAATATATATAGAAGCACTTTTCATGTTTTGAAGGTCAGATTTTGGATGGAAACAGAAGAAAAACACAAAGGCTTAAACAAACGCATGAACCTGGTCTTTGTATTTGAGTAATGTCAATAACAACGTTTTCTCAACGGAATGATTGCACAACAGCTCTGTGTCCTTCGCCTGAGGGTGTTTAAAGTACTTCTCCCTTCTGATGAACTATTACATCCCGAGTACGCTCCTGTTCCAGTCACAATCAACATTCTGTGTCACAACAAACGCATGCTGTCTTAGTAAGCATTACGAGCAACATAATGAGTATTATCCTGTATAACAAGTATTAAATAAATACATTAAATATAATATCCTTAAAGGATTTATTGTTCTGCAAAAAACTTTATATGTCAAAGTTCATGCAATGCACAAAATATACTTGCTTATTTGAATACTGATTATGCAGAATGGTACTTTTCTTCTACATAAGCTTGACTAAAACGATCTTCACTTCTAAATATGCTATATAATCATGACTTTTAACCAATAAAGTAACAGTAACAAACCCTGATGCCTTTACATTCATGTGTTTTCTTGTGTGAGCCCTCTACCCCTCCCCCAACCTACATGAGTGAGTGTGTGTGTGTGTGTGTGTGTGAGTTGAGGGAAGCAATGCAGGGGACCTGATAAGTATCTGCTCTCTCATATAACAGCCAAATTTCCTTTAGTTTCATGCAGTTGCAGAATAGTGACGTTTCAGTGCTTATCTGTGTTTTGCGAAAGAAATAATGAATGGAATCCTTGTGGAAGGAGAGAAAGCAACTTTATCCACCTCTATTATGGACATTAGTCAAAAGCATGGGGAAAAAAGGACAGTTTTTAGGATGATGCCACCATGAGGTGTGGCTACATGAACTGGAATAAATACCTTTTAGTCCTCCTTTAGGTACATAAAGCTGCAGGATAAAACAATATTATTGTGCATAATTTCCAAATTATGCATTTTTAAGCATATTTAATAGTGAGTTTTAGGATAAATAAAATGCTAGCTGTGAAATTTACTTTAACAAGACAAAGGAGTCTACAATTTTATTCCAAAAATATTCCAAATGTCATTTCCACCACAGAATATTGTTAAACATAATACATATTTTGAGATGTGTTGGAAATGCTGACTTTTTAGGACAAAAAATTACTCCTGTGATGAATGAACATTTAGGCTAGGTCTACTAGCAGAAACAAAATTACCCACAGATGAAGGTGAAAACAGCCATTTTAAAGTAATGTGGACGAGATGGATTATTAGCAGAATTATCGTTGTTAATAGAATATAAACTGAGGATAATCTTTTATAAAAGGTATGTTTTGTTACTTTTAGTAAACATATTTACGTTTTTATTCTTCTTATGGTCTAATAACATACGGGTACCAGCTGCACCTCCGGGTTTTTGAAAGGACAATTGTTTACAATGCTGGGCTGGCTAAAATGAACCCTAATAGGCTACTTACTGTTAACTTCCTTCTCTTTACTACTAACGGAAGCCATCCCCACATAATCAGAGGCTGTGCATAACCCTCATACCTCCGTTCATAATAAACAATAACCGTAAACCAGTTCCACAGCAACAATCTATTCTAGATAAAGAATAGTTGAGAGGGTCACGTGATCAGAGGTGCGCGAGACGCGACGTTCCACAGAACGCGGTGGGTTGCATGAACGCGCCTCCCAGCCTCATCCGACTCGTTTTCGTGAACGGTTCCTTTGAACAGTTCATTAAGCAATTCAGTGATTCTTTTACGTTGGTACGTAAATACGTCACCACGTGGTCCTTAATATCCTTGCGTGGCAAACTACGTTTCAATAAAGCCATGTTATTGTTGTTTAATACGTTTTTTTTAATGTAGTTTAATTTGTGCCAGAACAGTTTGTTGCAGCCACGATGTAGAGAGCCTAAATGCGATTTCTAATAATATTTAACAGCACTTGGATAACTTTTTGTATGTTTTAATATGTGTGTTGATAAAATTGTAAACATATTTCTGGGGAATTTTATTTTAAACTTCTGATATTTGTGTAGCCTGTTGGCGTTTTTTTTTCCCCATCATTTTCTCACCCTCATGTTGTTTTAAACCTGTATGAGTTTCTTTGTTCTGTTAAAAACAAAAGAACACATTAAAGAATGATGGGAACCAATTGTTTTCTGGTCCCCATTGTCTTCTATATATTTTTTCATACTATGAAAGTCAATGGGAACCAACAACTGTTAGGTTACCCATATTCTTCAAAATATATTATTGTTGTGTACAACAGAACAAAGAAACTCATACATGTTGACAATAACATGAGGGTGAGTAAATGACAGATTTTTTTTTTTTTTTTTTTTTTTGGGTGAACTATCCCTTTAACAAAAGTGATACTTTGTTGTTATGTGAATCAGATGAATTCAGAAAACCGTTGAGAATGAGATTCACTAACAACGAACAGGATCGAACGAGCTCACTCTTCAAAGGGAATCAAACTAACGCTACCCCGATTGTGCTTTATGTATGGCCCTAAAACGAACAGTCATTCTTTCGAGAATCGGGCTACAGCTCGAGCTATACGTTTTTGATTCACCGGTTTTGTGAAGCAGCTGAAGTGATTCATTTAATATACATTCGACTCAAAAGAACAGTGCGTTAAAGAATCGAACATCCACAGCTAACCCACGGGAGCGCGCCCTCTCTCTCTCTCTCTCTCTCTGAACGCAACAGCTGCATAGTGAGTGATTTGCAAACATTGAAAGCAAGGCATTTCGTCCGGCTAACAATTGGCTAACTCAGCTAATCAGATTTCCAGAAAGAAAGAAAGAAAACCAGCTACCAAACTAACATCCCATATACGTTATTAGTTACTATAGCGATTGTTGGGACACAATAAGACTACCTGACGAAGTCTGAACATAATGGTAGGTATGGAGGGTGAGTTCCTTATTTTCTATATCACTCATCGCTAGCGTGTCGTTAGCCAAATTTCTATTATCAGCACGAGCGCAGGTTGATCTAACTCACCAAAGTTAACGAACTGAAACAAAGGCTTTAGTTGAAAACAAACACTCTCTATTGTATGGAATGAAATAGAAGAGGATGATAAAGTTGGTGTCTTTTTTTTTTTTTTTTTGGTAATGCAGGAACTACATAAAGGTCTTTTGATGTTCTTCCTTAACTTGAAAGAATAGACAAACAACTTGACAAAAGTTTCAGCCATCCCCAAAAACAAAGTTGCAAAGTTGTATTTTGCTATCCGACCTGTTATGTTATACAAATAATAGCTTTTGATACAGCCATCGAAAAATAATGTATTCTAATAGATACAAAGAAGAAGGAACTTCTTTTTTTTTTTTTTTTTTTTTTTTTTGTCAAACTGATGTTTGTCATACTAATGATTTTATGGTATTCATTTGGTTTGAATATCTATTCTGTCTTGTTTTTATAGTTTCTTCCATCAAACTATATTGATGGTTATAAGTTATTTATATACTTGACCACATAGTGATCTCATTGTTCTATAGTAAAAACATCTTAACTGTAGTTAGGGAGGAGTTTTGTATCGCATGCCAAGATGGAAACAAAAAAGGAAAGGAAAGAAAAACAGGGCATGCAGGTATATTGGCGAGGTATGTAGTAAAATAACTACTAGCAATCTGCAGGGTTGCTGATCAAGTTAGAAATGATCACGTGTCAGGAAATTACAGCCACATTAAAGGCATGCTTCCACACACGAGGCATTATTATTTATATCAGCCACGATTTCGTTTAGAACGCACGTTTCGTTTAGAACACAGGTTCTATTATGTTTTTGGAAAATCGATACTTTTAAACTTTGCATTATGACGTCAGTAACCGTTCTTTTAATCACCAGCCATCGCCACAATCTCCCCAGTCTCACACGTTTGTGCTCGACGTCAAGTGTGCTCAGAAGTGCTGCGTTTGAATACCTCGTCTGTGTATTTAAATGTGTGTGTATGTATACGTACATACACGTATACATACACACACATTTAAATACACAGACGAGGTATTCAAACGCAGCACTTCTGAGCACACTTATCAAGCCTGAGTTTGCAATATATATATACATATATATATATATATTACCAGATATCTAAAAATACATTTATATATGAATGTATATGAAGTAAAAAAAAAAAAATATATATATATATATATATATATATATATATATATATATATATATATATATATATATATATTAGTGTGTGTTATATATCATCTGCAGTGTTTATTTATATACATATGTTTTACTTTATTCATAAATGTTTTTGGTTGACGTCAGAATTACAGTTGAGAGCTTTTTCTGAGATAATTACTGAGCAACGTAACGTACTGATTTTTTTCCCCCCTAAAAGGCACTCATACTGTTTTTCTTGAGGTATAATAACCTGTTTTTCACTTATTTGCATAAGCCAACCGCACCATGTATTGCTCTATAAGACAATTACAATAAGTGTAACTGACACTGTGTCTTTTTAAGAACTCTTATTGATAAATTTGGATGGTTTTGGGGCCAACAAACGCGCTATTCTTGTGAACAGGTTGCATGGCAAAGCCCAAACAAAAGAGTAAGACAAACACCAGCTGGTCCCTAGCTGTTTCTTCAGCATGTCAACTAACCGTGTTTTAGTCTTTTATAATGATTGCAAGTATAGGTGGAGCTATTAACGTTTGAATAACTTTATACTATTTCTGTTTTTTAGATAACTGTTGTGCATTTAGAAGTAAATTACTTTGCGATTACTATCTGAAGGATTTTGAGAAGCCAACAGTGTTGCTCGTTGAAATCAGCATGGCAAGGCCTGTCATTAGAGTAGCATGTCTGCAGAATCTTAAAAGAATTCACAGATTGTTTTCTTTCTTTTTCACTTGCTTTTTTTTTAACAGTGGTTATTCGGTAGATAACTGAAGTGTTGAAGCTTCCTTTTCAGCCTTCTCTTTTTTTCATCTTCAGCCTCTGTTTCTCTTTTTCAGTGCCTAACATTAGCAAAGCCTATTTCTGTGTTGCGCAGGGTTTCCCTAAAAGTGATTTGGACTAGTAGTCTGGATGTAGGGATGTAGAGATTAATGTCATTTGATGATGGATTTTTTTTTATGCTTTGTATTTTAGGTATTGCAAATTAAGTCCTTTGTGTAAAATAAGTACTCAGTTTACAAATGATTGGCAAGTTGCCTGAAACTGTGTAATAGGCTTGATAAGAGTGTTGTATATTAATCTTGGATGTTATTTAATATCTAAGAGAAAGATGAATGTGGTTGCCCATATTTAATGGCTTGTTTCAGCATGGAAGGTAGGCTAAAAGGTTGCAGAACAATGCTGTGACTCCACCTAAGGCCTCATGAGTGAGGTTTTGCAGATATTGTGAAGGACGCTGTAGATAGGCATAAGTCTCTGGCTTCCTGTTGCCTCATAGTAATTCATCTAAAGAATTTCATCAGTTTTGTCCCTGAAAAACTTTCAAAAGATTTGAAATCGTGTTTTTCCTTCAAGTTGTGTAAATGCACCAATACGGAGCACTCTGAGTTTGCAATTTATTAGGTCTCACACAATGCTTTTCTTTGTTTGTTACGTATAGGCCTACATATTTACTGAAATTACAAGGCACTTGGGTACTAGATGCAACGTTTTCACTGTTCCTTTATGAACAACGTTGACATAGAATTCCATAATAATGAATAATGTTTGTTTTATGATCAATTATCAACTTTTGTGATCTTCATTTAAGTTTTAGGAGTATATTCTTTCCACACAAAAAAAAATATTGCTCCAAACTTTTGAACATAATTATAGAACATAATATATATAGAGAGAAATAGTCACATAAATGTATTAAATTCATAATTATATTGCTAAAACCAATTTAATAAAGCATCTAAAGCTATATCATAGGGGTCCATTGTCTCAAAAGATGACACTTGTATATGAATCATAGAAGCATTGATTTTTCTGTTAGTTATAGAAAAAATTGGTTGTTAATTTAAAGTTGTCCCCAAAGTTTCTTCGAATAATATGTCTACAGTACAATGCCTGATTTATAGACTGGGACTCTTTACAGGCACACCTACATTTCACAGTACTGCATTGTGATGTACTTATTTAGTAGTTTCCATTTATGTAAAAAACACAATTTACATCAAAGGACTTGGTCAAATGCTAGTTGTTTACATTGAAGTTATAAAATGGCTTCTTATTTAGAGCTGTCCTGTGGTGTTGTGTGACATATTAAGCTGCATTTAAAATGATTTATGCAGCATTTTTATAATATATTTTTTATAATGCATTACATATGTGCTTGCAGTTTTTATGACCTCTTATCAATTGAGATTACTAAACGGGATATTTGTAATACATTTTTTTGAATTGTCACACTGCTGGACCACTGAAGTTGATATAAAACGGTTGAAAAACAAAAGAAATGGAGATCAGTTTTAGCATATAAATCAAAAGTTATAGCATTCCTAATACAAACATATATTTGAACCTAAAATCTTAATAAAACATGTCTATTCTTTTCATATACATTGGGCATGGTGCAGCGACCATCCCACTGGAGTAACTTAGCGCTAAGGACTTTTCTCAAGGGCACAATTATTATAGACTAACATTGGCCCCCCCCAACAACCACCTAGCTGCTGGTTCATTCCCAGTTCAGATACTTTGGTGTCAAAGCCTCAACCTTTGGCTGTTTGCCCAGATCTTTAACCACTAGCTTACTATTGCATTTCCCTCAGTATATGTTTCCTTAAATAATGAAACAATATTGAAATATATCCTAAATTAAAACAATCCTCTGATTTATGCGATAACAATGTTAAATGTATGTTTCTGTTTTGACCAATGAGTGTAGATTATCACTTGCTCTGTATTTGTTCCACTGACAAATTGCAGTGTGCTTAAAGTTAAACTTTTCTTTGTTCTCCAGTTTACTTAAGAAACTTAAGCTAAACATCAATCCCAGAGCCCTATGTGGTGGCTAATCTTTTTAACTATCTATGTGACATCATGTTTCATCTCGCGTAACAGTACAAAACAGATGAGTGCTACCCCCCCATTAATTGAATCATTTGTAAGTGTAGTCCTGAGTTGATTGCATTCCACGGAAGTGGCCACACCTGACTTTGTCCTTTTCTTCCATTTCAGGTTTTGCCTGTCAGGACAATTCCTCTGTGTGAATCACTAGAAATCAACTGATCGAGTTTATGCCCCTTTATCTGGCAGTGACAGGCAAGCCCCGACTGCTTCTCCTGTATAGGATGGATCATAGGGGTTCACAGAAACTCTTAGCAAACGTGCTGTTCTGAAATTCAAATTTGAGAAGTACCATGGAAGTGTTAAGAGAATTTGGTATTTTGTTATCTCTTGCATATCCTCCTTCATGAGTATTTCAAAAGAATGACTCTACTTTCACATGTCTTGTAACATTCAACATATTGTTTCGTACAAGCTTTCAACTGAAACTAAACAAGAAAAAAATTCCCTAGTAAATTCCTGCTGACATGCCTACCCACCCATTGATCCCATATGTGGAAAGTCCTGATGGACTAGGTCATGACATTCTCAGCCACAGCAGTGCAAGTATGCCTGGTACTGGGTCTAGCATGACGCCCCACGCCAGCTTGGTGGAAAAATCGGACACGCTGGCAGAGAGTAGCCTACCTCTAGACTGCATGTTTTGCGAAGAGACTTTCCTGCATCAGGAAGACCTGGGACCACACCTTCTATCCCAGCATCCCACAACATTCCATGCTCCTGCAGTGTTGCGCGTGGAAGCGGAATTCTTAACTCCCAGCGACAGGGCCCGTTCTAAGACCTGCCCAGCTGTGGAAAAGAATGAGGAGCTCTGTTGCGCTGTGTGCGGCCAGGCTGTCGCAGATGCGACAGAGTTGGAAACGCACATGAGGAAACACAAGGACTCTTTCACGTACTGCTGCGGCCTCTGTGGACGTCGTTTCAAAGAGCCGTGGTTCCTAAAGAACCACATGAGAACCCATGGTGGAAAGGCTGGGTCTAAAAACAAAAACCAGGACCTGGAGATCCCGACTACCGTTAATGACGTCATCCAAGACCAACCCTCATCACCTGTGGTCACACCGTACAAAATGTGCATGATATGTGGCTTCTTTTTCCTCAACAAGGAAGTTCTGGCTGAGCACAGCAAAGTCCACAATCGGGAACCGGAAATAGATGAGAACGTCTCCCTTGTCAGCCAGCCTGCTGAGGAGGTTCCTGTATCTCAGAAGTCGTTTTTGCAGACCTTACAGTTGCATCCGTCTGGAGTGAGAGAAGCTGAAAATAATCACCTGTCTGGACGCTGGATATCACAACTTGATCCTTTCAACACCTACCAGGCCTGGCAGTTGGCCACCAGGGGCAAGATCGCGGCAGGTCCAAACTTAGCCAAGGAGCTCAATGCGGACTCCAACTCTGACAACGAGGACTCTGGTTCTGAAAAAGAGGAACTGGGGGCCATCTGGGCTTCTGGCGGTGGAGATAAACCAGTCAGGCGAGGCCTAAGAAGTGAACTCAAGCCTACTGAGACTCCTTCCCCATCACCTGAGCAAAAAGGTCTGATTCGTAAAGACAAGCCAACAAACTGTGAAGAGTGTGGCAAGATCTTCAGGACGTACCATCAGTTGGTCCTTCATTCTAGAATCCACAAGAGCAGAGGGGGAGCAGAGAGCCCAACCACACCTGTAGACGGGAGGGCCCAAAGTGTAGGCTCGTGTAGCAGTTCATCTCTCGACCGAGCAGAGGAGTACTCCGAGGATGGCTCGGAAGAGGGAGTGCCAGTTGACGCCTTTAATCCAGGTATTATTACCAAAGTGTTTGGTATTACATTCACATTTTAATTAGTTTTTAATTGCTTGGTATAAACAACAAACCATCATCTGTCAGACGTTGGACCACAGACAGCTCATAATTGGCATCACCTTGTTAAGTTATGCACATCATGCACACCATAATTACCAAAGAAATGTGCACTCTTTATTACAGAAGAAGCTACTTCTAAATGGTTCAATTGCATTTTCTCACAAACCTATTTTTGTACTAGTGAAGAACTTAGAGCTCCCTCTGCTGGTCAAGAGAGAACTTGCAACTTTCTTACTTTATTTAAGGGCATTCTGTTGTATGACTCATGTTCAGCTTGCAGTTTTTAATTTCTGTTATAGGTCACCATGTTGTACCATTCAAGCAATATATGTTTTGCATATGTTAAACATGTCTCTCTTTGTCCTACAGATAAAAGTGAGGATGGATCAGGTAAAATGAAGCTCAAAATTCTTGCTCCAAGAAAATGCAGTTACTGTGGCAAGACTTTCCGCTCGAATTATTACCTCAATATTCATCTCAGGACACATACTGGTTAGTACTTGGTTGTATTGCTTGTTTTTTTTTAACAACGTATGTCTCATTAGGCTTTCTGTTTTCTTGTATTTCATGTTGAAAATCTTTAATACATATTGTTTATTTGCTACGGTTTATTTAAATATTGGCGTCTCTCTTTTCATTTCACAGGTGAAAAACCTTATAAATGTGAATATTGTGACTATGCTGCTGCACAGAAAACATCTTTGAGGTATCATTTAGACAGACGTCACAAAGATAAACCTTTCACAGAAATCCCGAACATTCCTGCAACACCGTCTACTAGAAATATCATCAAGGCCATCGAACCTCCCAAGAATGATGACAAACGAGCCTTAAAACCAGCCAAACAATGGCTTGCTCCTAAACCTCTCCCTGTTAGTGTTAAACGTGAACCAGGCATGAGCCAGGCCATTATTACCAGCACAAGTCCTTTCATTCAAGTAAAGCAAGAGCATGCAATTTCTCCTGTCGCAGCCTCTTACACCCCTCTGGGTGAGGTCAACAAAAAATACCCAGTACCGGTAAACCTGAAGATGGAGGAGAAAGAGGCTTCTGAGGCACCGTTGAATCTTTCCCTCAAAGTGTCTCTTTCTGTATCTGCTACCTCAGTACCCAGAAACCTGTTACTGACCAACACATGTACCTCTTGCTCCTATGAAACCCTTTACCCTGAGGTTCTCCTGATGCACAAAAAGCTCGTCCACAAGGAGAAGTTGGACGTCAAGAAGAACGGATACAGGGGACCTCAGAAACAGAAACGGTACACTGGTTGCCCCCCGGCTCTTGAGGGCAAAGACGTCACTCCTTTGCCCAGCATCAACAAGAAGCATCCCCGTCGGACCAAATCCCCACTGCGGCAGCCGGAAAAACCCGGGGAGAGGGTTCCGAAACATCCACAGATGTCTAAGATTTCTCCTGCAAAAGAACGCTGGAGAGAACAGCACCAGGAGGGTCAGCGGGGCAGGGAATCGGATGCAACCAGCTCGCTATCCAGAATCTCAGAGCAAGAATCTAGCAGAAAATTAAATGTGGCAATTGTAAATGATCGAGAGTTGTCCAAGAAGAGGCCTGGCCTGGATCATGAGATGAGTCAGAGGGCAAGTATGGGCAAAAACGGAATGGTATGGCCCACAGACCCAGCCAGACTTTGCCTTTCAGACCGTTTCCGAAACTTGGCACAAATGGATGTCGGTGAACCCTCTAGCAAGAGACAGAAGTCCTTTGAGCCTCTACATGCCGCATCTGGACGGCTTGACGAGGATTTCAACAGGCTTGTGCCCTCCGGTAGAAATGTGAAAACCTCGTTGCAGACGAACTCGCCCTTGGCTTCGGTTAAGGTGACTCCTACGCCGTCTCCCAATAACATGCAGGCTGACTGGAATGTCCTCAACCTGCTCCGCACCTACACGCCCAACAACCTGGCGTCGCTCTATCACCCTGCCGCTGCAGGTTCCAGCCACGCTGTCATGGCCTCACCTGGCCCTGGTAAGCATTTAATATATGATTTTTAGGAAATGCTCATTAGGTAATGGAAGAGATCTGTTTATACTCAAGAAAGGAGAGCAAATATAAGAATTCAACTACAGGTTTTCCAGACTTTAAGATTAGATGGCATAAATAGGCGAATCTACCAAAAAAATGTTTGACATACACTACCGGTCAAAAGTTTTAGATCGGTAAGATTTTTAATGTTTTTAAAAGAAGTCTCTTCTGCTCACCAAGGCTGCACTTATTTGATTAAAAATACAAACAAAAACAGCCATATTGCGAATTATTATTACAATTTTAAACAGCTGTTTTCTATGTGAATATACAGTAAAGTGTAATTTATTCCTGTGATCAAAGCTGAATTTTCAGCATCATTACTCCAGTCTTCAGTGTCACATGATCCTTCAGAAATCATTCTAATATGATGATTTGATGCTCAAGAAACATTCATGATTATTATCAATGTTGAAAACAGTTTTTTACATTTTTATTTCATGATGCTATGATGTATAGAAAGTTCAAAAGAACAGCATTTATCTGAAATGGAAAGCTTTTGTAACATTAAACACTACCATTCAAAAGTTTGGGGTCAGTAAGAATTTTAATAAAAAAAATAAATAAATAAATAAAAAATCAATACTTTTATTCATCAAGGATGAGTTAAACTGATCAAAAGTTACAGTAAAGACATTTATAATGTTAGAAAATATTCTATTTTAAATAAATGCTGTTCTTTGAACTTTTTATTCATCAAAGAATTTTGAAAAAAAAAATGTACACTGTTTTCAACATTGAAAATAATAATGATATATATATATACACACACACACACACACACACACACACACACATACTGTGTGTAAATATATACGTGTATATATAATTATACACACACACATATACTGTATATATGTAAATAAATATAATATGAACATACACATATATAAACAAACTTTTATCTTAGATGTGAATAATTGATTTGACTGCACTAATATATATATATATAAAAGTGAAGTGGCAGCTTATTTGTTGTAAATAATGTCACAATACAAAATATCCTCATGTTTCAATGTTATAGTTATATTTCAAGGCTCTTAGAAAGTGCAGGCAATACCTTTCTAGAGCTATTTAAATCTTTTAGACTTCACCATGGCCTATTAAATGGTCTTGGCAGTTGTTTAGTCAGGATGTGGTCTGGTACTATGACTGAACACTACCCCATATGCTCCTCTCTTTAGGGAGTAGGTCCTTGATCTTCCCTCATTACTCCACTAGTATGACTCAGAGGAGAATCCAAACCAGCCCTCTGAGTAATGAACGCTGTGGACCTTCAGATAAGAGCTCTTAGAACTATCCAGGGTAAATGTCTTTGGCAGACCTTGCTCTCGTTTCACAGGTATTGCGCTGTGCTCCATGTAGCTAATCGCATTGTCTCTCCTCACAGCTTTGAAATATGCCGAGAAAACGGGGATGCGGTCGCCACCGGTGGGGTCCACGGCTGGGAGGAAAGTTTAAAGGATTTGATGTTGCTCAAAATGTTCTTCAGACACTACCGCTGCAAGGTTTGATGTGCTGGAAGGATGAACTGTGGGGATTCGGGCCGCAAGCGCTGCAATAGCCTTGGCTGGAAGGCAGAATGAACTTGGACTGCAGCCTTGAACAGTGTTGTTTTGATTCAATTTGCATTCCATTATGGCAATAAGATTCATCTGCGGTGCACTTAACACAAAGCTGAACGTCAGAAGCACAGACGTGCATGACAGTTGACTTGTGAATCTGTTGTGGGTCGGTGGTTTATGATGGCCTAAATACTAATCAAACCGCAAGCCCAGCAAGTGCCTCCATTATTTTTTATTCAAAGCCTACATGCTTTATCTACGAGTGGACGGCACTGACCAAATAAACGAGGAGGGGCGCTGTGTTATTTTTGCTTTTCTCTAATTGTGTAAGATTGTCTATATTGTTAATGTTTAACATCTCTTTTACACTTTACAGGTCAACTTTATGCTATGCAGAGAATGGGAAATCTATCATTTCCAAAGTTATAAATCTTTTCATTTGTACAAATCGAGCTGCTGTGTTACCGTCTCGGATCCGAGACTTTTTGAAGCAATGGTGACGTACTGTGTACTGTTGTGTAGGTACATTTAAAAGAAAAAGAAAAAAGAAATGCAGGGACTGCATGGAAACCTCTTTCACTGTGACAAAGACATTCAATGGGATGCTCAGGATTTAAGAGAAACATAACTGTGATATTGTGCCGCCGCTGCTGAGCAGTTCTGCCAAATGTGTGGTGAGCATTTTCTGTCTTTTGCTGTTTTTTTTCTTTTTACCTAATAATTTATTTTCAGGCAAGTGTGTTGGTTTATTAGGTTGTCATTGCGTGTTTGTGGAATGGTGGCTAAAGCACGTCATGGTTTCTGTTACTGTCTGCGTTCAGTATACTAACTCTTACTCCCTGAAGATGTTTGGCCACCGGAGAGTTAACTTATTTTGTAATGTTTTAGGGGGGTTCATGAGCTGAAGCAAATGCAGTGTATTTCCTTGATGATAAACTTGAAGCGTTTTTTTGTATTTTTATTTTTTTTGCTTCACCCCACAATGAGGAATTGCCCCTTATTTAGTTACTTTTGTGAGTTGTAGATCAGTTAGGCTGAGTGATGGCTGTCACTGTGTTTTTGAGAATGGATTTCGATTAGTGAAAAACCAACTATTATGCAGGTTCAATGTCTCTCTCTGGTTTTTGTGCTCAGTATTTCGACTCTTTCAAACACACTGAATTGGGTTTGTGTTGGTAGTTTGGTTTAGGATGTAGTGACAGCCATGTGTAAATTTGTATTTGTGCAACAAAAGAAAAAAAAAAAAATTCTCTAGAGTGTATTTGTTCCCATTTTTAATTTTTCTTCTTTCTTTTGCACTTTCACTAATTATCTCTTTAGAGTTCCTTTATTGTGGTAAGGTTGTGTGAATGATGCTTTTTCTCCCCTGTCTTGTCCATTGTTTCATGAATGATGCTGTTATTCTTGGTCTCTAACAGAATGTGTAATTTGGATTCCCAATCTTGTAACCCACCTTGTTATTAAGCCAGGTGTATTCCAGGGCTGAGACCCTTTCTAGAGGCAGAATAAAGCAGTTGTGTAAACTGTAAGAAATGTCAAATTGTCCGTTTCATTTTCATCTGAGTAATACTAAGGTGAGTGAAATGTTTTTAAAATCTTGATTATGGATTAGATATTAAAACGTATACTAGATTATATTCTTAATTTGGAGTCCTGATTTGATGTACTGTACTTTTTTTTGCATGACAAGTAGTCTAGACAAACTGCTAGTAAATTTGTGGTAGTTACTTTTTTTTTTTTGTCATGAATATGTCACATTTGGACTTAATGTTGCTAGAAATGAGGTTCCTATTATTTATGCAAAATAAAATAAAAATTCCATAAGATTTTGAGTTGAAAAAAAGAATGTCTTGGACGTGACTAGTACAGGGGTGTCAGGTCCTGCTCCTGGATGACCACTGTCCTGCAGAGTTCAGCTCAAACCCCAATTACAGACGGATGTGTTGAGCCGAGATGGACTCTGCGGGACTCAGTTTATTAGAAAATGTGACTTCACTGGCAGAACACTAGAGGGCAGTATGTACAAACATGTGAACTGCTGCCGGTGAAACCATGTGCTTCTTGCTTCATTTGATACCGAGACACAATGAACTCTTCACACAAAGAGTTATGAGGTCTTGTGTATAGATAAAATAACCATTCGCCATTTTTGATTGAAGATGACTGCATTGCATTGAATAATTATCTCTAGCATCTTCCATTTGAGGCCCAAATGCTTTTATTAAACAGCTGTGGACTAGTAATCCTTAATTTGCTTTGTTCATCTTCATTCCTGGCCATGCATACTGGATCAGGGGTGACGGCGTGTTGAACCTGGCCGAGTGCATCCCAGTGTCTGTCAACAGCAAATTACATAGGACAGTATCCAGCACATTAAACAAGAGTCTTTCACCCCCTCCTTTTCTTTTTAACTATAGCACATCTGCTTGCTGTCTGCTCCCCAGGGTCAGTGCTGTGTAATCTATTGCATTAGCTCACATTAGTGCATATCGCCCATGGGTTTCAATAATCAGAAACGCAAAATGAGCATTTCACTTAGTATCACCCTCATGTGCCCCTCAAACAGAGGCCAACGCGAGCATCTGGATGGCAGGGGGAAGGAAGCACAACCTCAGCTCATGACACGCTTCCTGTTTTGCCTAATCCCTCAAGTCCAATGTGATGTGCAGTTTTCCGCCTCTCGAGTCCTGCTCAAGGGTTTAATGTCAGGACTGTACTGAATAGAGCTGCTTGCTGTTTTCTTTCCCTGTGTTTATTTGATTTTTTTTTTCCTCAGTGCTAGTCTGCGGTGATCAGTAAACGTCTGGATCAAGCCTCATTACTGGTTGAAAGTTGGAAAGCACACAGGCTTCCTGTAAATCAGTGACTGTGATGAGGGAGTTTAGTGTTGCCTTAGCGGTGCTGAGGGTTGAACTCAGTGTTTTGAGTATGTAAAATGTTTTTTCAAGGCAAATACAACCACAGATGCGAGTAGCCACTTTCACCAGTCCCCAAAAAGTTCTTTTTAGCATATCTTTTTCTTTTTCTTTCTCACCCCAAAATCAAACCAAAAAAGTAGTTATATTTTGCATGATGAAAAGGGAACGGAAACTTTTTTTTTTTTTTGGATCATTGTTTTTTATAGTAAAAATCAGCACATTTCCCCCACAATTCACTTTAGAAGGAGCCTTCTGTAATAATAATAAAAAAACTAATTTTCATAACTGTAATGAAAAAGATCAAATGTTTCAGTTATGCTTAACATTTTAAATCTGCAGATAGATAGATAGATAGATAGATAGATAGATCATTTCAAAGGTCCAAAAACTAGACATTTTTAAAATTATTGAAAATATTATATTTTTAATATTTGATTCTACCAGATAAAAATGTCATGATATACAATTGAAGCTCAATATTAAACAGATGAAACTTACTTCCTTCCGATGTTTTGCAGGCCGAGTTTAGTTGAGTTTGCAGTTGCAGTGCTATTCTAACTACCGTCGTATTTGTCACCCATGTTTGATTAATTAACACCCAAAAGTGTCCAGTAATAGTGGGATACTGAGGTAAAGCGAGCAGGTCAACTACATGGCAGTGTCCATCATTACAGTCATATTTGTTACAACAACAACTTCAGTGTAAAACTTCAGTGAAAAAGCTTGGTGTGCCTTTAAATGTTCTCTTAACTAGCATTTTATAATGCACACATGCAATGCAGAGCAACTATTACAGCGAGCGCCGTCATCCCCTGCTGTTCCAGCACAATAGTTAATTCCTGTTTTCGTCCTGCCTTGTTTTCTGTGAAGGTGTGGGCCCCTTTGTGCCTGGGGTCACACCCTGCAGAAGAGACGTTTATTTCCACTGGGCTCTGCTTTATTCACCACAGGAGGTGTTGCTTTTGCTGACATAGGGATCTGGCACGCAGCGCGCGGGCCCACACAATGCTGCGTGCAGCAGGTAATGTGCAGAAGAACAATACTAAGATGTTAATTAGAGTTATGTGCAACATGGGGCGCGTGCAGTTACCCTATTACTTGTCATGGTATTTGTGAGAGCATTTGTGGCAAAAGCAAAGCTGGCGATATTCCCTGTGGACGAGTTCTAAGGCGACTGTATACATATTTTATCAGTGCCGTTTCCCCACTGTCAGACAAATTATTTGTTCACCATAAAAATGTTTGACTGTGCTTCAGTATGATAATTTAAGATCAATATTTTGACTAGTGACTTTAGTAGTGTGCATTTTAATCAGTATTCTAAAATGTGTGTGATTGCAAACCTGTGTCATGCGTGCACACACACTCCCTCCCACTTTTGTCTGAACTGTTGTTTTTGCATTTTCATAGCTGTGTGCAGTGATGCTTATTTTCATGTTGCATGGCTTAGTGCACAATTCGGATCCGAAATGTTCTTTCATGCAAATGTTGCATTCACGTGTGTGTGTTTAAAAGTTTAGAGTCAGTAGGCTAAGATGTTTATTTTCATTTGTATATATATTTTTTCCAGTAAGGATGCATTAAAGCCATTTACAGTATTAAAAACATTTCTATTTAAAATAAATGCTGCTTTTTTTCTCTTTTTTTGACTATTCAAGGAAAATATGCAGCACAACTGTTTTCAACATTGATCATAATAAGATGTTTCTTGAGCAGCAAATCAGCATATTAGAAGGATTTCTGAAGGATCATGTGACACTGGAGTAATGATGCTGAAAATTCAGCTTTACATCACAGGAATAAATGACATTTTAAAATATATTAATTGAAAACAATTTTGTTAAATTGTAATAATATTTCATAATAGTACTGTTTATACTAATAAATAAATGCAGCGTTGGTTAGCATAAGAGTTTTCTTTGTCAGAAACATTATCTACCCCAAACTTTTGAACAGTAGTAAATTTAAAAGTTACATATGCAGCATAACCTTTCTGTGCCATTTGAGTGCTTCAACATTACAACCATACAAACTGTATTTGAATTTCCAAAAACGAACTGGCACAAAATTGTATGTAGGACACACTTAAAATGTCTTATCAGCATTATGCGGGGGAAAAGTCAAGCAAAACGTATTAGCAAATACTGATTACACAATTAATTGTGCTTATTTTGATAATCATAAATAATTCAATTAAACGGTTCTGCCGAATATATTTCCTAACGTTGGATCTGTTTTTTTTTTGTGTTTTTTTTTCAGGCATCTGTTTCTCCTTACTTAAGACAAAAATAAACGCATGGAAACTTCATCTCAGTCATGTGGCCTCTTCATGGGTGATGCTGTCATTGATAATTGCCTCCCCTAGATTGTCAACTTGCATGAATTAGCAACTGGGCCAGTGACAGTGAGACTGAAGGAATCCGATTTGTACTTTTTTCCTGAGAAATGTAAAGTCGGCGTTCACTGTGATTGCTCATCATCGTCGGTGGATCCCTCTGAGAAAGAAGGGAGATATAATGGCTCTTGCGGTAAAAACAGCCGCTGGCCTCGGGAAAGGGATTTGGGTGTCTGGAGACAAGCAGGACCATATGGAGCAGGCTAAGATAGCAAGGCATACGTTCAGAATAATGGATGATGTGTCATGTTTCATGTTGCTAAGAAGCCATCAAGAGACCTAGTAGAGGGAAATCAAAAGACGTACGTACAGTAAAAGCGACTGTTGCGGCGTTTAAAGTTTTTGCTGGTTCCATCAACCCACGTTGCTCTCTGTTGGCTGAAGCCATTAATGGGATGAGGATTTTAAGAAGTGAAATTGTTGTCATTGTTCCATGAAAATGGGGCAAAAAACCTGTTTGACACTTTTTTGGACAAAAAAGCATGCCTAGCTGTTGAATTGTGCATTTCCTTAAGTCTTAAAGGGATAGTTCGACACAAAATGAAAATTCTGTCATCAGTTACTCACCCTCAAGTTGTTCCAAACCATATGAATTTCTTTCTTCTGCTGAACAAAAAAGATGATATTTTGAAGAATATGGGTACACAAATAGTTTATGGGCCCCACTGACTTGGTCTGTAAAATTAATACAATTCCTTTAAAGGAATAGTTCACCCCTAACTTAAAATTCAGTGTTTATTGAAGGCCCTGATATACTCACTGCAAAGTTTTTTTTTTCTTCGTTTTGGGGTAAAACAGTTCGAAATATGTGAGCAGAGATATACTGTTATCGAACATCTGATGCCGCCCACACTTATGAGAGCGACGGTTAGATACATATGTAAATATGTGCTGTGCACCTTCCTCTCAATAACAAAACTGAGTAAACAGCAAGCATTTTTTAAATAAAGCATAAGGAAAGCTTTTGATCATACCCTCTCAGAAAATAAAGTACATAATTGTACCTTTAGGGGTACAATGGCTTGTCACTGGGGCTGTACCCTCAAGGATACAATATTGTACCTTTTAACCCTCTTTTTGACCCTCAAAAAGGTACATATATGTACCTTGAGGTCCAATAATAAGCCCTATGGGGTACGTTAGTGTAGATTGTACCTTGGGGGACAGAAATGGACTCCTACTGTACCCCTATTTCTGACAGTGTAGCAACATGGATATGTTTGCACATGCTCTGCAATTCAGCACTCTAGTAAAGTCACGTCACATTTATGTATATAACACTTTATACAATAGACTGCTTAAAATCAAGCAGCTTCACCGTATTAAACATGAAAAACAGTGTCAGTGTCTCGATTCATCAGAAGCACAACTTCATTTTCTAATATAAAGCAGCTCCTCCAGTGTGTTCATGTTTTCACTCATGGGTCACGTCTAATCTCAACTAACTCGAGAGGAGAAATGAACCAGAGAAGATTTCCATGTGAAAGAAGGCGGAGCCTCCGCGCACACATACCTATTACGTAATCGCCACGGACCAATGGTAGTACGAAGGTGTTTAGCAGCCGGAGCGAACAAAGTCGTATTGGCCTGATTTAGTACAAAATGACGTCACATCAGTATATCAGGGCCTTTACTCATACAACAAGGTTCCGAAGTTGTTATTCACAGGAAATCTTCCACCTGCCATTTTGGTGTCAGTTAAAGGGGTGCTATAATGCCCTTTTCACAAGATGTAAAGTAAGTATCTGATGTCCCCAGAGTGTGTATGGGAAGTTTCAGCTCAAAATACCCCACAGATATTTTTTAAAGCATGTTAAATTGTCACTTTTTGAGGGTGAGCAAAAACGCTTGTGTGTGTCCCTTTAAATGCAAATTAGCTGCTGCTCCCGGCACAGAGAACGGAGCTACAAGAGCTTGTGTGTGTTAGCATCTTCGATTACTTCACACAGACATGCACTGAAAATTTCAGAAACTGTTAAGCCTTTTATGTTCAAACTGGAGTCGGACAAAGATGGAGAGACTCCAGTTAACTATCTTCTAGTCATTGATTAGCATATTCTGTCATGATAATCTATAAATCGTGTTCCCGAGGGCGGGATTTATGTCAATTTTAGGGTTAGTGATGTCACTAACCTGTGAAGAAGCTCACTGTAGTCCCTACCAGCCGTTTGTTGTAGTCCTTAAAAAGCGATTTCTGTAAAAGAAAACATCTCCCTTTGCTTTGAACTTTGAGCGTTGTAACTTGTAACAGAAAACAACAGTATAGTGTATACTTAACACTGTCTACACCAGACATGACAGTTGTCGCAACAGCTTGACGAGTCAAAGCGATCGTTGCACATCCATTTGTTCGTTTCAGAAGTAGCGCAAGCTCTTGACGTTTGTGAGAAATATAACGGGTATCAGTTGGAATTCAGCAATTTGGAATTCAGCCCTGGTGTCAGGTCAGGTCAGACGCCATATTGAATTTAACACAGATGAAAACAAGGCTCTGAGGGGTTACAATGGCACGCACAAGGACCTAGATCATGTAATTTTCACAAGTCACAACTTTTAAAACTGTTTTATTTAGTATTTGTCAACTGAACGTTTTTTTCGGAAAGTCATCTGAACAATTGGATTGTTGTTAAGCAACAGTACAATCACAAACATTAAATGTATTCTTTCCCTCACAGCCTTGTTTTCATTCCTGTCAAAATTAAATATGGCGCTACCCTAACTAAGGTATATATGGGTTTGAAACAACACAAGGGTGATTAAATGAGATAATTTTCATTTTTGGACGAACCGTTTCTTTAAATAACATCTTTAAATAGTCTCCAATGCATTCTGATTGTCCGACAAAACGACCACTGCTCTGGAAACATTAATTTCATCACGTAAACATAAAGCGCAATGGCTCTTCCCCAGATGTTGCGTTAGCGTACTCGAAACCACTGAGGGAGATACGGGACCGAGGTCACGACCCCATGAAAATATACAACTAACGTCCGCCTGTCTGAGCCCGTCTTTCCCTTCTATCATCGAGCCATAAATATTACAACGGTCTAAACATCACAATCTCACATGCTCTCAAAACACAGAGCAGAAGTGATAGATGGAGGGTGAATGATAGATGGAAGACAGCTTTGTTTTCCACCTTTCTACACTCTGGATCAGGAGCATGGGGTGGTGGGCTATTTTTCTTTTTGCCAGGGGAGTTTTTCGCATTTACTTTTATTTTTCTTTTTGCAAAAGCACGTCCACTAAGTGTGATCCCCCCCGCCCCACTCGCTCTCTTTTTCTGCCTCCTGCGCCCTACCTGCATGTGAAATGCGTCTACATACCCCTAACCTCGCTTTTTCCTCCTGTGTCAGAGCCACCCTTAAGTGCTGTTGCCGATACCCATGAGTAAGCCCCATAAAAGCCGCACCATCGCCGCGGCCGTTATTGTTTCTTGCGGATGATTGATTGATGGATGAGGGCTGACACTTCAATGAAGCCATTTCCACTGGCATCTCTATCCGATGATGTGCGGCGTATATTTTCTATCCACGCCTCATTGCTCGCCTGTGTCATTCCTGGAAGTTCATTTACACCATGTTCCCTGAAGGACCTTTTTTGCCCATCTCCCTTTTTCACTCTCCTTTTTTTTTTGCATTGTTTTTCTTCTCTTTCTCCTCCTAGTGTCATAAAATAATGCCTTTTCTTGTAGGCTCTGTGGGGGCCGGGGATAATTTGCGCAGAGTGACAAAACAAAAGGCATGGAGAGGTTACTTACAGGAGCCTGTATCAAACTGTATGTATGCTTAAATTTAAATCTGATTAAATACAGTATAGTATTTTTATTCCTGCTGTGCAGGGCCTTTTTGTTTTCAGTTTCATGTTTTTGTTCTAAGTAAACATGAGGGTTCATTTAATTATTTTACTGCTATTGTTGTGTTTGTTGCCATTTCTGTCATTTTAATTAAAAAAAAATTCAATGAAGAAATACTACAATATTCCACTTGCTTTCTCTAATCAAAATGTTTCAAATATTGTAATTTTGCATCGTTTTGCATCACTTTTTATCCCATTTTGTTGAATGTAATATCCTTTTAAATAACAAAAGCCAGTTCATTAATGACATCATCTTCCAGGAAGTGACATCATTTTGAAACAACAGCACAAAAACATCAGTCAAGCAGCACCCGGAATCAAATACTTCCCTACTATATAGTAGGCGAAGAACAGTGGGACAAAATAAGTAATCTATGTCCGAATTCACTGCAAGAAAAATATTTTTCTTATTTAATATGTTTGTCTTGTTTCCAGTCCAAATATCTTAAAAATTCTTAAATCAAGATTGACTAGACAAGTAAAATGATAATAAAAAAAAAAATAAAAAAAAAAAAAAAAAAAATTAAGCGAGTTTTTTCTTTAAACGTGCATAATTATCTGCCAATGGGGTAAGAAAAATAATCTTGTTTCTGTTTGAATTAAGATTCTTTTTCTGGTAAGATAATTGGTAGATCATTTTGCTTGTTTTAAGCAAAACCCCCCCTAAATCCCTAAATTTAGAATATTTTAGATATTTGGACTGGAAACATTTTTTTTTTTTTTTTTTGCAGTGCAGTTTTCAAAAAACAGTTGGCGGGATACTGAAGTGTGCATATGATGCAAACTTTACTATCCCATGAGGCCACGGGAGAGGATATGTGAATGGAAGTGAAGCGACACAACTGACACTGGTAGGTCAAAGGATAATGACAACATGGCAAATGTAGTACATCCGAAATACATTCATATACACACATATACATACTATATAGAACATACTTTTTAGCGGTTGCAGTACCTATTCAAAATAAGCACCTATACTCAAGAGAGTATCCGATTTTAAACGCGGCCTTGCATTCTTGTATTAGTTGGTTTGTCATTTTAAAATATCTTTTGATAAAATTACAGAAATTGCTATGATAATATCAACATTTTAAAAGATTATTAAAAACGTAAAGTTGACATGTCCATGTAAACTCTTATTCTATCAATG
Source organism: Squalius cephalus (assembly GCF_949319135.1). Taxonomy (NCBI): domain Eukaryota; kingdom Metazoa; phylum Chordata; class Actinopteri; order Cypriniformes; family Leuciscidae; genus Squalius; species Squalius cephalus. The sequence goes on from NC_137139.1 coordinate 28,944,244, forward strand.
AGAAAAGCTTAACTTTAACAGTTCATTTCTATCCTGTTAGGTTCCATCCTTTTCTTGCAAATGTGTGAATAAACTTTGATCAGAGCAAACACATTCTCATATACAGTATTATAGAATAAATAAAAAAAGTTACAGAGTTCAAAAGGTATAGCATAACAGGAATGGCCCAGCAACTCTGTTAGCATTTTAGGCAATTACCCACAACGTTAGTCAACCAGCTACCAACGGTGTGGCTTCCTGTTTTTGCTTCCACAATACTGTAGCAATAACAACGATTTTTCAGTTGGTGAGTTGAAGAAGAGAGAAAGATGGCTTTTCAAAGACAATTCCTCATTTCTATCTCATATGGAGAGCAGATGGCAGGCCTGCATCAGTGCAGGAGGCTTTCTGGGATGACAGCCATGTGATTCCCCCTCAGGTGCCATTGGAGCCCTCTTGTGCCGGGAGTGTGATGGTTGGGACATGGCACCTCCTCGTGAAAGAATGGCTCTGTTCGCCTCCCTTTCTCACTTCGTAATGGTGCTTGCTAACAACCTAATATTTCAAGTGCATGTGTGCACACATAGAGGCTCAAACAGTATTGACTCTCTTCTCTCCTTCTCTGACAGTCTATTTCTTTGTGTGTGGGTATGAAAACACTTAAAATCCTTTGTTATTAAAACACACAGGCTTTGCATTTCTGCTTTTAAAACCTCCAATATGACTAAGTATTGTAGCGTTTCTCATTAATTTATACACAGTATAATTTAAATTTATGTCACAAATACTATCCTTAGACAGTTAGTTAATGTCCATTAGAGAAGAAAATTCTGATCTTAGATCAGCAGCCGAACCCCTTAATCAAACTTTAGGTTTACTATTCTAGCTAGCCATGCTACAAGTCAAAAGACTGTTATATTCTAATGCACTAGTGTCATGCTAACATGTTTAAAAAATGTTCAAGTGTCTTATTTTTAAAATAGTGTTATAGTTAAAGGAACACGCCGACTTTTTGGGACTTTAGCTTATTCGCCGTATCCCCCAGAGTTAGATAAGTCCATACATACCCTTCTCATCTCCGTGCGTGCCGTAACCCTGTCTGACGCACCCACCGCTAGCCTAGCTTAGCACAAAGACTGGAGGTAAACGGCTCTAGCTAGCATACTGCTCCCAATAAGTGTTAAAATAACGCCAACATTTTCCTATTTACATGTTATGATTTGTATAGTCACAGCGTGTATCACTCCGCCCAATTAGCAGTGCTTCGCCTTCTGAGAATATAGTTCCCAGTATGTATACGGTTAGAAGATGGCTGTGTCTCATGTGACCTTGTTATTTGTACACGCTGTGACTATACAAATCACAACATGTAAATAGGAAAATGTTGGCGTTATTTTGTCACTTATTGGGAGCAGTATGCTAGCTGGAGCCGTTTACCTCCAGTCTTTGTGCTAAGCTAGGCTAGCGGTGGGTGCGTCAGACAGAGTTACGGCACTCACTCAAATGAAAAAGGTATGTATGGACTTATCTAACTCTGGGGGATACGGTGAATAAGCTAAAGTTCCAAAAAGTCGGCATGTTCCTTTAAAAGCAATGCTTTACGACTGCCTGCTAGGACTTCATTGTGGACATATAAATGTTAACATGTGTTCTGTCCTTAGAAACCGAGGTCTGTGGTAATTGACAACATGCACAATTTAAAAACCATGTGTCCTAACCAGTTAAGTAATGTATTTGTCTAAACTGAAAGCAAAAATACTCTGTGATGCAATACAATCATAACCAGTCAGAACATGTTATGTTTAACATATACCTGTAGATCTTTGTGAAGCAGGATCATGGACCAATTAGGATTCACTGAGGGAGGGGATATACAATAAAAGCCAAGCATCTGGCAAAATGTCCCGTAGGCAGTTTAAGACAAAACTCCAAAAATGTTACCTTTAGATGCACAACAGCTTATCAATGGGGTAGTACCCTCAAATGAAAAATGTTGTACCTTATTTACCCCTAAAAGTTTCATAATAGAGTACCTTAAGGGCAAATTCTGTATTACTACTCTAAGGTATTAATATGCACCTTTTAGGAGTAGATATGGTAAAATGCCCCAGTTACAAGCTGTTGTACCATTAAAGGTACAATTTTGCAATTTTCTGGCATTAAATATGTTGTTTCTTGCATTAAATATGTTGTTTCTTGCATGTTTGTTGTGTGATAGCCACCCCTCATATGTTTCCGACATGAACCATTTCCTCTCTGTCTTTTACAGTCTTCGTGTCACAGGCCTTTTCACTGTGACAGAGAGTGTCTTACAGAGAAAATGCAGCATGTATGAAAATATTCGAGACCTCATCACAATATCAGAGAGAGCATGTGGATACTCTACCAAAACCCTCCTGCATTTTTGATGACTCGACCTTCTGTCCTCTTTCGGAGATGAAGTGCCTCATAAGGAGAGGTGAGTTTTCGTTCGCTCTGTATTTATACATTGCACACAGCCCTTCCCAATGAAAGAAAAGTACAGAGGCAGGAGACTGGCGTATATTTCCCCTGCGTCTCCCTTCAGCATGTCATTCTTTATCAGTAATCACCTCAGAGGGCAGCGTGGCACTCGTTTGCAAGATGCTGACCTCCCTTGCACTGAGAGGCGGTGGACAGTAGGGCCATCCATAACGCTGCGATGCATTACCGGCGGTAATATGTAGTGTAGTCGCCCCTTTCAGGCACTAGCGTTCAAGTGCAAGGCCTGGGGAAAAACTCCTCTTGGGACCCATCAAAACTCGTTCTAGTTCTTTGTGTCACTGGTATTCATTAACCCACAGAAACTGTGAAAAATGGAGGACACTAAGCTATGTAGATATGAACTGTGAATGCCTACCCTGCTGAGAAGACCAGTGCTATGCCACTCCTGTTCTCGAGGGCCAGTGTCTTTCAGAATTTAGTTTTGACTCTTATCCCACATTCCTGTCTTTTTTTCAAATAATCCTTGATTAGCATGTTCAAATCAGTAGCAAATAGACAGCGACTTTTGTTGCAGCTTTAATTGTTAAATATCGAAGAACAGATAATTTATAATCCGCAAGTGGAAATGTGTTTGAGGAAATGCAACGCTATCACAGATTTCTTTTTTGGACGTGAAGGAGGGGTTCTAGCACACCAATCACAGCGCTTGCTGTCTGCGTAGAATTGACGGGTTGTTACATTTTTGGAGAGGTGCATGTCAGTCTACACTATAAGCTACACGTGCTACACACAGCCTAAGATGTAGCTACAGCTTAGGTTCAACGCAGAAGTATAAATCAACCTTTACAGTAGGTCTGTCTTTAACAGTTTATAAGTATTCGTAATTTATAAGTATTCGATTTTCGGTGATTTAGATCTGGTAGCGACAGCACATTTTTCCGCTTGGGCGAGCGATTCGCGGACAGCATGAAATTCCCCATATGCCAGCAAACCAATGAGAACGTGGGACAATGATGACGATACATAACAACAGAGCATATAGGCGCCAAAACTGTTGTGGATCCGTTTACCTGAAACCCTCAGTAACTGGCAGATTCGAAGAAAATTACAGTCGTTTGGCAAATAAATAAATGACGGACAGTTATATATGTATTACCAACATGTTATCATGTAAGCTTTATGGTACACCTCAAACAAGTGAATTTCTAGTAATGTGTTAATTAGTGAGTCCATGAATCCCTTGGGTATGCAGAGCATTCGCATCTTATATATACCCCTGGTTTAAATGCGCTGGATTAGGGTTGGAGCTAAACTCTCTAGGACAGTGGCCATCCAGGACCAGAGTTGAATAGTCCTGGCTTAAACCAACATGAATTTCCATGCAGGTCGGATCTGGTTTGTGCATGTTAGGTGCCGGTGTTCACCAGCAAGATGTTGTTCACCAGCAAAACTTGTGTAGCATCCAACAGAGTTGACTAGTATGGTCTTTCTGAGGATGCCAACTGATCAAAGGAGTTTTGCTGTTAAGAAGCCTTTATGAGGACACCAGCATCCAAACTTAGAATAGATGGCAAATTTAATATGATACAAAAGAAAACTAGGTGGTCAAGTACTGTATAGACGTAAAGTTTGCACAATAGGTTGTAATGTCCAAGATCACATCTAATCTTCGTTTTTCAGACATGCTGAATAATTAACACCAAGGTATACAGCAGAACAAATTATTGACTTTAGCACATCTTTCCCATAGTGGCATTAAATATGGCATCTACCCCAGCTAAAATCCAGGATAGTATGTTTAGCGAAGTTTAGTTCTTTGCAAATGTTCTGTGATCAGCATTAAGATAAAGGTGAAGACTACTCATGGTCCAAGCAGTGCTTCTGGAGACATCTCATCTGCCCAAGTGGACGTATGTCTCAATCTTAAAGGCGATTCAGCCACACCCATCCAGCAAAGCAATACACTTTATCTGCTAATGCCTGCTGACACTGAATACTACAGCCACCGAAATGAGGAGCCGCAAATTGGGTTATTCATCTTCACCTGGCGGTAATCTAGTTGATAAGCACTATGCACGTAGATCTCGCGGGGGAGAGGCAATGTGATTACTGAGAGCAGAGCCCACGATGCCTGAGTTGCAGTAAAAGGGCCTCTGGTGCTCCGAGGGATGGGCCTCTAACAAACACATTTGCAGAAGACAAAGAAAACACTCATTCTCACTTCTCAGCCATGTAATGCCTTGTAGTGCTAGTAACAGTTTGCATGAGACGATGGAAAAGGAGAATAAATGAGCTTGTTTTACTGACTTACAGGAGAAAGGTGATTTGAGAGGTACTCTGTGGTGGTTGAGAAAGATATAATCTATTTCCGCCTCAGAGATACTTGGTCTTTTTCTTCGTCTATATCCTCTTGCCGTACCTCAATTGTTTTTTTCCCAGAGAATAGTGTGCATTCACCTGTGAAATCGGGCCAGCGTGCAGAGCAGTCTGACTGTTGTAAATAAAGAACAAAGGATAAAGAGATTCAGCTGTCCATCAGCCAGGGCAGGATACAACATTATCTCACGGCAGACTGGCTGGAAGTTAAAGCTGATGTCCGAGGGACTGGTGCGTTTTCTTTTGACTCTTTACTAAGGCCCTTTAAGGCCTTTACTAAGACAGATTTAGGAATTACACTAAACTAACTGTTCACACCTGGTTTTAAGATGCATTTTGGTAGATCGCATCACAAGTGGATGATGCTAAATACAGGTGTAAACGGGGTCTAAAACGCTTTGAGCTTGTCCACTTTCGACCACTTCCAAAGGTATTCGAAAATGCATTCGACCGGATTGCTTTTGTAGCGTAAATGCTCATGTGCTCGAATGTGTTCGAACAGCCGCAAAAGACCGCCTACTGACCTAACGCTTAAACATTATGGGAAGGACGCTAGCCAGCTGGGATTTAAACTTTGTTAGCTGGAGACCCAAGTTTGGTTTGAAGACTAAAAATGTTCTCTCACCATTCCTGATTTCTAACACACACTCACAGCGTTCGGCGTGATCTTGCGGCTGTCAGAGCAGAAACGAAAGCTGATTCTCTTGAATCAGTTGTGTGTTTTTTTCATCATCTCCGTGCGCGTTCATATGTAAATTGCACAAGCTTATTTTGTCCATTAGATCGAAGGATCTGAAAAAAAAAACATACATTTACCCGCCCATAGACCCTTCGCTCGAAGAAATCAGGACAGAAGTAGTTGAAAGGGAACAAAAGAGACGGATTAAAACACCAGGTGTAAACGGGAATGTGTCTCCCTCGTCTACTTGTGATCTGATCGACCAAAACGTCTTAATACCAGGTGTAAACAGGGCCTTAGTCGTAGAAAAAGCATAGATGCATGTATCCAAGTCAGTTGTAGAGATCCAACTTCGCAATGTTAAAATGTAAAAAGGTTCACATTAAATTGCAAAGCAAAAAAGATTTATCAAAATGCAATCAGAGGCCTCGACTGGACCGCTGAGCCTTAGATTGCATTAACTCATTATGAGACGCCAGTACCTTGAATTATACTACCAATGTAAACACAGGACTCTTTAGTTGAGTCCACATTCTGCAGGTTGTGAAAAGAGCTGGGGCCTTTGTTGCCCGCTCTAGTAGGTGAATTATTTTCATCCCTTGAGGAGTCCGTCTTACCAAGACGTAGCATCATCTCATGACTTATGCATGTCATAGACCCCCTTACTTTCCCCTCCTAATGGCCAAATAGCTTCGGCGGCTGCAAGTTGTTGTTGTATTTGCCGACGTGATGCATAGATCCCCGGTGGCCCTGTAAAAACCAGCCAGACCAGGTGCAACACTAATATCCCAGCCGTATCCAAACATTTCCTTTCAAAGTAACCAGCACACAGGGGCCCATAAATTAGAGCCAAGATGTCGGGCTTCCAATAAGACCCTACCCTGAGCAATAAACTTTGACATTGGTGTGTGAAAAACGGTGGCCCTTTTTCATTGTCAAGTGTTACAAATTGATGAAATGAGTTCATCGATGTTCCCTGGTCATTATCCCTCTAGTGGCACTTTGTTTTACAGACAGCGGGGAAAGGGACGGAGCAGATTAGGGGCCCCCGACACAGTTTATCAAACCAAATCTAATATCATCCATAAGAAGGGAATCTGGAAATCAATACTTCATTACTAAATTGTTACTGGGGATGAAGAGTGATTGTGAGGGTTCAGAGATGTGTCTCGGCGGCCGGGGCATGGGAAGTTCAATGTCACCGGTGAAGTGATAAGTAAAGGCTTTGATGGGAAGAAACATTTCTGTAATGGGGGCACTGGTGAAGGAGGGCTGGGAGGGTGTTGGTGAGAACAGATAATAGAAACTGAGTCTGCCTTTGATTGGGCCTTTGCTTTATAGCTGGAAAGAGAGAGAGGCAGGGGAAAGGAAAGGGAATCTGTCTTTCTTGACTTCACCAATATCTCTAAGACTACTGAGTATGTGAGACATTATGGTGGACTTATTGGGTCGTCTGCAAGCAAACTTTCATTATGAAGGCATCGATTTACACAACAATAAACTCTTTACTTAATATAGATCTTTGTTTATTTGCACACATTGCTCTATTTGCAGAATCTGTGTATTGAATGTAGGCGAGTGTGAGCTGTATTGTTGCTGGTCTTTTATAGACTGATTTTTCACCAGTGTTGATGAAGTCTTGTCCACATCAAGCACTGCCTTTATGCAATGTTTAATGGCAGGTAAATCTTAAAATATCCAGAGACATTCAGTTTGGTGGCTGTCCTGGCTTTCAGTCTTTGGAGCTAGTTTGTTTACTCCAGATTACTTCATGTGCATTAACTTAGCAAATAATTTATCATTTGAGCTAAGAAATGAATTATATTTTTGTTGTCAGATTGTATAGCTAATGTTGAAATACAGTATTTTGGCATGATTTGAGTTAAGTAGCTAAATGAATGCTACTTTTCTAACCAGATTTTCTTGCTGATTTTAAATGTTAAAACGGTATTTTATTGTTATTTGAGATAATAAGCTATTCTACTGTTGGTGCCAGATATTCCTGATGAGTTGAAAAAGGTTAAAATGGTATGTTAGCTTGATATGAGCTAAAAAGCTAAATCAATGCTACTTTTTGTTGTCAGATTTTTTTGCTGATTTGAAATTTTACAAATATCACATAGTATTTTAACATTGTTTGAGATAAAAAGCTATGAATTCTACTATTCTTACCAGATTTTATTGCTGATTTGAAATATGTTAAAAATACAGATTTTTAGCATTATTTGAGCTAAGAAGCTAAATGATTAGTACTTTTGTTGGCAATTTGTTTTGCTGAAGTATTTTAGAAATCAATGCTATACATTTGTTTTTAACGATACAGTAAAAATGCAGCTATAGTTCTTGCTCTAAAGTGCTCATAGTAACAGCCTAAGAAACAAATTTGTTTTTAAAAAAAAGTGCACCCTGACTCCCATAACTAAAAACAAACTAATCAGACTGGAACTGGTGATTTCATGTCTTTTTTGAGTGTTTTAAGTTCAGTAAACGGTCCATGGACATGCTGTCTGAGGCTTAAAACGGTGGACAACCAGATGCTCTCTGCACAGTAATATGACTGTACCTCGTGATACGATCTCTAACTGTTCTCTAGTACTTTAAATAAATAAATTAAAGAGACGGAATAAAAGAATTTCGAGCAAATTATTTTGATGAGTCGCGTTACGCCGCATCGCTAACTCCACAGTACGTCTCTAATTGGAAGGCCATTGTCTGAGCTGTCACGACTGAAGCCTCGCACGTTAAGATGTTCCTCTCGTACATTGCGAGGTTTTCCAGAGCCCCTTTCCGCGCAGGTGACAAAGATAAACATTTTTTACGGCTGGGTTTGACATCGGCAGAGGGAGAAGACTTAGTCCAGTATCAGAGGCCCACGGCTAATGATTTTTGAGCAGCCCCCGACTGAGCCTTAAATGTCTTCAATATCCATAAACAACTCTATACTGTCCAATTAGGCAGACAGAGATGTACTGAGCTGTCAGACAGATTTGCATGGCTAAGCACCTGAGATCCCGCAGATGATGGGGGGGAGGGTTCGTCAGGCCGGGAGAGAAAGACGAGCACAACGGATGACTTTCATTACTGCATTTTGCCTTTTTCCCAACACCCAATTACTGCCAGGATTAATTGATTGCGTTACCTTTCCTTTCAAAGCCCAATGCAGAGGTTGCTGCCTCTTTCTTCCCCCGCTCTACTCACATTTATTTCCTGTGTCCTTTTTTTTTTTTTTTTAGTGTTTTGTTCATGTACAAAGCCTATTGCCCTGTTTCTCCTCTGGGGATTTAATACATTTTACAATTTACAGGTAAAAAAAAAAACCCTCTAAATCGGTTGCCTTGAAAAAGACGGCCATTTGCGACGGGTTATACCGAGTGTAATTAGGATTTATACTCTTGCGTGCCATCTCCATTGCCCCTGCTCTCCCCTCTCTCTCCCCAACAGGCCTGTCAGCGGTCAGGGAGCTTGGGAGAACGTGACACTTCCCTGAGTACGTCTGATGGGAGTGAATCATGCTTTTTAGATTCATTATGGCACTTTATTTTTCCACTGGGCCTTTTCTCTCCTGTCCATCCAGTCTTGGGAGTGAGACGTGTGAGGGTGTATTAAAGCACAGACAGCGTACATATTTCACGATATGTATGCGGTTCTGCTCCGTGGACCAGCTGAGATGCTCGGCTCTCTGTCGGTGTCTGTTTTGTTGTACATGCTGGCCAGACAAAGAACTCAAAATGGCAAGTGTGTCCCGGTGCGGAGGAACATCGTCAAAGTCACATCAGGCTGCCCGTAATTTCTGGGTTAAAGCTGGTTATATAGGGAGTGAGCAAGAGAGTGAATTCTAGAAGCAGGGCTAGTCTTTTAAAGCTGCTATAGCAGTGGATCTCAACCCTTTTGATTTAAACCGCAATCCCCCCCCAATCCCCACACACACACACACACACAATTCCTACCCAGTATTTTAGCGCTTGGCATAAAGTCTCTATAAAAATAGTTGTTTTAGCTTATTTTAATGCTTGTTTTGCCTCATTTCACATAATTTTAAATGGAAGTTTGTAGAAACTGCTAATGGATTTTTGTTTTAGATAATGATAGCTAAAATGGAAAAAGAGCTCATTTACGATAAGTTATTAAAAAATGATGAACTGCATGAAAACATTAAGTGTAAACTATTTAAATGATTTTTAAAAATTAAATAGCATTTATGTCTTACATTAATTTTCATATAAATATATGTAATATTATTTTATGAAATATATGGTATTTAAATGTTTAAATTCATTTAAATATATTACATTTATTCATGCAGTACATCGATTTATATAAAAAATCTGCTCTTTTTCCATTTTAGTAATCATTATCTGAAAAATCCATTATCGGTCTAAACAAATTTAATTAAATATACATGTATGGTGTTTAAATGTTTAAAATAATTTAAATACATTACATTTAATGTATTCATTCAGTATTTCGATTAGTCGAACATAATCTGATTTTCATCATCTTGTTCTGAAAACACTAGGCTACAGTCATGTGAAAAAGATAGGACACCCCATGAAAACCTTTGTCTTTTTCAACATATGGACATTGGATCTTCATTTTAACAACATTGAATGATGGAGGTAATATAAATAATAATACTAAAAACTAATAAAACTGAAGAAATGTCTTTTTAAAAAGGACACATCCATATTTATTTACTACTTGCATAAAGTTAGAATCAGGTGTGCCACATCATGTTCAAAAGATTAGAACATCGTCAGAGAGGCTTGTGGAGGAGCCTGACCTCAGACATTTAGTTTGGTTTGCTCTTGATTGTGGAAGTGAGTGAAATCACCATGGTGAGATCAAAAGAGCTCTCTGAGGCCTTCAGAAAGAAGGTTGTAGATGCATATGAGTCTGGGAAGGGATTGTAAAAAATCTCCAAAATATTTGAAATTAGCCATTCCAATGTCCAGCAAATAATTTACAAGTGAAGAACATTTAAAACAACTGCCAACATGCCCAAGTCAGGCCGTCCTAGCAAGTTCAGCCCAAGAGCAGACCGCAAGATGCTCAAAGAAGTCTCCAACAATCCTAAAATGTCGATATGCGATACGATAATGCTTAAAGTGTGTCAAATAAACTTTAATTATCTTTAAATTATATTTAAAATTATATAACCTACATGTGTTTCACATTCTTTTTGTGACAAGAAAACATCCCTACAACTTCTGAAAGTGAACAGCAGTGTTTTACTGCAGCATAAGAAGTGTTATTTTAACTTCAGTGTAAACCACAGGGTTTAGGGTTTCAGGAAGGCGTACATTAGGTTTATTTAACAACAGAAACTGAATAATCAAATGTGAAAATAAAACACTGCTTAGTTTTCACTGCATGAATTAAATATATACTGATTCTTATTAAAGCTACAAAAGTTATTCAGCCAAGAGCAGTGAGTGATTTTCTCTTTGTCTTTTGTTCATGACCCCAGTTATTGCAAGCCGTTGCGAAATGCATATCACGATATATACATTTGCGATATTTCGATAATTTCGATATATTGTGCAGCCCTAAATTCTTCATTGTATCAGAGGGTACTTGAGGAAAATGTAAGACCATCTGTCCGAAAATTTAAGCTGAAGCGGATGTGGACTATATGCAACATGACAATGACCCAAAACATTCCAGTAAATCCACCAAGGAATGGCTCAAAAGAAAGAAATGGAGAGTTCTGGAATGGCCAAGTCAAAGCCAGGATCTTAATCCTATTGAGATGCTGTGGGGTAATTTGAAACGGGCTTTGCATGCAAGAAACCCCTCAAACATTCACAGCTGAAAAGATTCTGTATGGAGGAGTGGGAAAAACTTTCTCCCAGTCGATGTCAGAAACTTGTAGACAGTTATAGGAAACGTCTTATTGAGGTTATTTCAGTCAAAGGGGGCAATATTAGGCCATAGGGTGTCCTAACTTTTTCCTCAGTAGGAATTGGCATCTTTGTACATTTTTTGTTAAATAAATTATATCATGGTTAAAATTGCATTGTTTTTGGTTCAGTTACATCACCTTTATCTATAGATATTGTTTGAAAGAAGATCAAATATTGATATGTCCATATTTCTTGTATACAAATGAACAAAATATTTCATGGGGTGTCCTATCTTTTATATATATATATATATATAACCAAAAAACATAAAATATTAGCATATATAACTATAAAATATAATATAAATAATATATAAATAATATAATTTTAAATATTATATTTATAGTTATATTTAATATAAACATATTTAATATAGCCTAGTTAGATTTATTACCAAAAACGTTTCATTGTTTAACTTCAACTAGGCCCACAATTAATCTTTATTTATATTTTTGTATTATATTTATATTATATTTATATTCTTCGTACTCTAGAACCCTCCAGAGGGGAGAAAAACAACAACTCCAAGACAGTTAGAGATGTATGTCATGTGATAAAATGTGTTTAATCATAAAATATCCTAAATGATATATAAAAATATATGTTAATATATTACTTTTCTCACTAAAAATGGTGTTTTCTGGCAATTCTGGTTTCTTTCAAAGCTTGAGACGACGCTCCATTTGAAGCATGTTATTTTGATCTCAGACATTGGCACTGTTGACACCTCAGTACTCGACTGTCCCTCAAGCCTTTCCATCTCCCCGGCATCGCACTTCCATTGGAACTAATTAATAAAAGTGTTTAAATCGCATTTCCCCCCTCCTGTAGTAATTAACAGCAACATCTGTTAAGTTTCACTCAGCCTAGAAATAGCAGCCCCTATGCAAGCTCACAGCGAGAAATACCAAATGTGCAGAGGATCCGTTTTAAACGTTTAAACCGGAACATGTGACCACAGCGGACAGGCTTGTTAGAATATGAGGATTCTATCGACACGTTCAACCGATTGATTCGATCTCGTTTAGTTTCTTGTCCTTATGCTCATTGCCAAGTGATCTTGGGTGCATTACAACATCTGATGCAACAAAATCGACTTTGAAAGCTTTTGATTATGTCTGTTTTCTGAATTAGACAGATGGAAGGATCAATGAAGAGGTTAAGTAAGGTCGGAGCAAAGAGCCCCTAAGTACAGGCAAAACTGGCAAGGACGTATGCTTTATTGCAGGTACTTTATATATTTTTTCATGTGGAATCAACCTAAACATTGTGGTGAACACTGCTGACCATGCTTCAAAATGTCACTGTTCATTATTTGGTCGAGGTGTTTTCAAATGGTAAATTGGTTTATAATTGGCTTAGATGCTTGTTTTGATGGAATATCGTTTGATGGTTATTCTCAACATAATGTCAATATGCTTCATCTGTGGCATGCTGTTAATTACAATACACATAAATACAGTCATATGGACTCATTTTATGGTGTATTTCATTGATAGATGCATATGGAAGTCTATTTCTACCTCGGAGTTAAAAAAAAAAAAACATGTAATTGTGAGATTAAAACAAGGAAAAAAGTAATACGTAAAGTATATACGGCCATCTGTCTGACAGCTAAAGCTTGTCCGAAACTGGGCCATGCAACAGGACAATGATCCCAAGCACACCAACAAATCTACAACAGAATGGCTGAAAAAGAAAAGAATCAAGATGTTGCACTGTTCCAGTCAAAGTCCAGACCTCAAGCCGACTGAAATGCTGCGGCGGGACCTTAAGAGAGTTGTGCATAAACAAATGCCCACAAACCTCGATGAACTGAAGAAACGTTGTGAAGAGTGGGCCAAAATTACTCCAGAATGATGTGAGAGACAGATAGAAAATGATTACTTCAATTTACTGTTGCTAAAATGGGTTAATAAGCAATTAAATCATACTTAGTTTGTCTCACATGGCTTCTACATTTTGGCTTTATTTTCGTTAAATAAATAATGACATGGTGTAATATATCATAGTAATGTTGTTAATCTGAGGTTGTATTTAGCTAATGTTAAGATCTGCTAAAGACCAGATGATTTTTATTATGTCCTGATATGTAAAACCATAGAATTCAAATGGGTGTACTTTCTTTATCACTTGACTGTGTATATATATATATATCCTTTGCTAGCTAGCTAGGTAAATGTCCTAGTTACTGAGCGCTGGGCAACACCTACAATTAAATGACCTTCTGTTAATTCTGCTGGTTATTTAATAGCCACAATATGGTACAGGGATGATGTCAAAACCCAGAAGACTAAGGGTACGTTTACACGACACCGGTAGGCTTAAAACGGAGAAGTTTTTCCTTTGAGTTTTCCACGCACAGACGACACCATTATCAAAACGATCCCCATTCACAGGGATCCGCGAAAACGAGTAAAAACGCTGTATTCTGCTGCCAGGCCATTAGATGGCGCTGAAACATTATAGACTGAAAACGCAATACGCTCGTGCATAACGTCATCGTCTTTAGAGTTTTTTTTGTTGTTTAAATGGAGACCGTTTTCAAAAACTTGCACTTTGAAACCCGTTTTCAAAAGTTAGCATTTTCAGGCACCCAAAACATTGTTGTCGTGTAAACGAACGGCCAAGTTTTACGTTTTTTAGCTGAAAGCGGTGTCGTGTAAACAGTAAAAAAAAAAATGATGCGTTTTGGCCGTTCGTTTACACGACAATGGCGTTTTGGAAAATGGTCTCCATGTAAACAACAAAAACTCGAATCTCTGAAGACGATGACGTTATACGTATTACGTGTTCAGTCTATAATGTTTCATCGCCATCTAATGGCCTGGCAGCAGAATACAGCGTTTTTAGTAGTTTTTGCGGATCTGTGTGAATGGGGAAAGTTTTGACAATGGTGTCGTCTGTACATGGAAAACTCAAAGGAAAAACTTCTCCGTTTTAAGCATATCGTTGTCGTATAAACGGACCCTAATTCACCACTGGTTCCCTCCAGATTTTCCTATGGGTATTTAAGGTCTGTGGTAAACATATATTGACGATACTTGAACATTTTGCTCTACAACGTTAATTACACATACCCATATTGAAAACATGAATTTTTAAGCTGTTATTTTTTTTTTTTTTTTAAACATATGTTTTAGATATGTGTACATAGACATATGTAACTAGATAAGAACGTTTGGGGTGTGAGTGTGTGTGGGGTGTGAGTTCACGTTTAAGTATCATCAAGTTATGTTTACCACAGACCTTATTTTACTCATAAATTGAAAAAACTCCTATAAAACCCCACTGGAAAATCTCAAGGGAACCAGAGGCGAATTAGTCCTCCAGGTTTTGACATCATCCATGCACCACTAAGGGGTGTGGTGGACGCGAGTCATTGCTGCGGGGTGTGGTTTTTGCACAAGGGGTGTGGTTTGTGCTATATTGACCTCATGTAGCCCCGCCCCTTTTCAGCGCTGCACTCGTTGAGTTCTGTCTTCCAGTTTGTATTTCCACAGCATGAAGGTAAGATCTTACGGGTTTATGAATGAACCGCTGTTTTATAATCTTCCCGGTCTACCGACTTTTGTTATGACATCTGCTTCAAACATTACAAAGCTCATAATAACTTTCATTAACTCTACAATGAGTAAATCCACTTCACCAACTGATTATTTCTCGACAACGATGCCATATAAATATACATAGCTACCGCAAAAATGGTGACATAAGTTGCGTCCCAAAAATGATGCAGTGTGTGAATTTTATAAGGTTATTTTGTCATTCAACATCAGAGTCTGATCCCCCTCCCCCTCCGCTACGTTATTAAATTTGTGACAGTCAAGTGCATCAAGTGTCCAACATTTCACACTTTGTTTTTTCCCATTAATTTAATGCATCATCCGGGTATTTACAGTGTACATTTTCTTTTTGGAATTTTCAGTGTGAACACACTTACTCGCAGTATTTATACCTAAAAATGTTATAGAATAGTAGCCTAGAAATCTAGACGCACCCTAGCGGCAGCAACTAGTCTAGCAACTCTCCGTTGACATTCGGAGCAGTAAAAACCTAAATTGGGTCAGGCCAATCACATCGTGTATAGAGTAGGCGGGGCGGGCTTAACATAATGAAGACAGAGTTGCGACGGTTCCTGCTACTTGAAAACAAAGAAGAGCTGCTGCTTCTGGCGAACAGTCTTTCGAATCGGCTTTGGCCGCGACTCTGGAGGACTTGGAGTTAAGTTTTTCTTTGAGAAAAGAGCAAAGAACGGCACTTAAGTCATTCTTAAAAAAGGAAGATGTGTTTGTAGTTTTGCCGGCCAGATTCAAAAGTTGAATCTATCAACTAACGTTTAGCTCCGCTGTTGGGAAAACGCTCTGGTTGGTTGAAGCGCTGTCCTATTGCGTGCCGAGGGAATTTGAAAGACAGCCGTTTATCCCGCCCCTCGGATTGAGCCGTGTCTATGGTGAGTTGCCAGACCTAACATCTTGATGTAGGTCTGGCTTGCCAGGCTAATAGAATAGTGCATAAGTACGCGAATTGGGACACACCTTTAGTCATGTGACACAACTTAATTTATTATATCTCACAAATATCAGGTTAAAAAACAACATTAAAAACCGTTTTGGGTGAAAGCTGAGACTTTGAAACGTCACATGAAGCTCGCGTGCCTCAGGTTGAGTACCAGGGCTCTACACTAAATCAGTTGCTGAGATTAGACAGGAGGTATCCCATGAATCAGGTTGCACTGGCTGCTTATAATCACTTTTGTGTGACAAAAAACTAATTGAACTCAAGCTGTTTTGTGTACACGAGTATGACAAGAGCTAATGGGATAATTTGAAATACAAACGGGTCCTCACTTTTTCATCATTAATTACTACTAATTATATGAGCACGCGCACGCTCTCGTTGAGGCACCTATTACAGGATTTTGTACTTGAATGGTGTATATCACAATCAGAATGTCAGTGCTGTGTCTTAATTGTCTTAGTGTCTTCGCTGTCATATCTGAACGTTCTCCCTGATTACATTATGACACTTGCAGGTATGAATGACAAACTGTGAAGTTATATGTGTATATTATGAGGTGGTGCATGTACAAAATATGTAAAAGATCTTTAAAAGGCTAATGTCATGTTTGAAAAGGAGACATATATAGCTATCTTCCTTTTTAATATAAAAAATTAATTATCCTAAAAGTCTTGAACAAAATGCACACATATTAGCTCTAGTCTAAACTTATGACAGATTTTGCAGATGCACTACATGCTTTTATTATTATATTATATTATATTATATTATATTATATTATATTATATTATATTATATTATATTATATTATATTATATTATACTATATTGGGGTTATTAATGCTGTTACAGTACATGCTCAAAATCTTGTTGCAAATCTGCACATTACAGCTAGCAAAAACTTATGACAGATTTTGCAAACACTACTTTTATTATTACATCATTATTATTTATAGTGTCTTTATATATTATATTATATTATATTATATTATATTATATTATATTATATTATATTATATTATACTCTGAAATCAAAAACATTTTTCAACATTTTTAGTTTTTATGCTATCACAAAATGAATGTAAATACCTTGCAGTAATTTACTGATTTTCTTGCTCTTGTTATTTTCATTGAAATGGCGACCAGCAACAGTTTGGCCCCAGTAAGACAGCGTGTCTAATATTAATTCTGCTGTATATTCTTCAGATTGGACAGACTGCATCAACTCGGCTCATTTGTGCATTTTTAATTGTTGTTTTTTACCCAGAGCTCATCCTTGGGGAGGCAGTCCAGTCTCTCCGAAAGGTTAGTGGTCCCTGATGCAAGCGCAGTGCTGGATTTCACATAATGTCATGTCTTTGTTAGCATTTTCACTGTTAATAATGTAGTCACCTGACATCAGCCCGCCACACCAGGGGCATGGTAATGTAGCTGGGAAATGCGATCACCTTTCCAAAAACAATTACTGTTGAAGAGTATCGCTCCCCCCCCCCCCCCCCCCAAACGGTTGTTTTAGCCTTCATTCAGAGATTCGTCAGTAATCAAGGGTTAATTTCACACTTCACTGAATGGCCTGTTTTAATCCCTATTCAGAGTAATTAAATCTGTCTAATAAAGTGAGTACTTTTCTCTTTTTTTTTCTTTTTTTTCGCACTTTATTTTTTCTTATTGTTTTACACCCTTCACGTCTCATCTCCTGAGCACCACGTCATCTCGCCTCGGTGACAGGCCGAATCTATCCCTAAAATTAAAACATTCCTGACCTATCTAAGATGACAGGAGACGCAGAGAGAAAAAGTGATAGAGTTAGAAAAGAGGGGGGGGGGGAGGGATAAGCATGAGAGAAGTTGAAAGAGATCCCTCACAAAGCTCGTCAGGAGTGCGAAGAATAGCTGACAATCGTTGTTTTTTTTTTCTTTTCTCCTTTTCTCTTTCTCTCTCTCACGCACTTCCATTTCAGACGAGTGGAATGTGAAGATTTGACCCTGTCAATCAGGACCGGTGACAAGTTTAATCACGGAGCGCCCTCCACAAAATCATGGCTAAATAGGAATGCAAATAATAGAGCACCAGGGCCTCTTATAAATGCTAATCAAGAGGGCTAATCAGCTGACAGGACTACAGATCCTGCTCGTTCAAGGAGTCACTCAAACTTACTTTCTCCTCTCTTTTATGCTTTCTTTCCCCCCTTTTTTTGCTTTCCCCATTACAGGCTATAAATCCGCATGTCTGCTTGAAAGGAAATCCAAAAACATCTCTAGTCGGCTTCCCACAGAGCGGGGCGGTATGATGGTATCAGCGTCGAGGAGCAACTGATTAATGTTACTAACTTACAGGTAAAGTGTGTAATTTCTGCGCCACTAAATGGAAATGCTAAATAACGACTGCCAATCACATCCTAGGCCCTGTCCCAAGTGGCTCACTCCGGACTTGTGGACTTCCTCAGAGTCCACACTTTGGTGACGTCATGTAGTGCAGACCTATAGGGCCCTTGGTGCGAGTCCACGAGGGCGCATTGAGAGGTATTTTTGGGACAGACTCGATCGTCACGCCGGAAATAACGGCCTGGTTGTTGTTGGACAGGAGAAATCACATTTTTGCGCTCCGACGTCTTATCTCCATGTCAACTACACAGCCTAATTTTACAGTTCTATATTTTGATATTGTGCATATCACCCATGGGCATTAGACAATAGATATATCATGCTTATTTAAATGATGTATACAGTTGTACAAAATAATACATAATGTTCCATTTGAACTAAGATTACAATTTTAACACATAATGAAAATGTGCATGAGTTTCAGATGAATTTACAGGTTTCAATATTCATACTGTTTACATATGACTCAGTAAAGCCCTGACATTCGGTTCTATTTATTTAATGAATCATAATGCGATCATATTATTCAACGCACTATTATTATGTTTGAGACATCAACCACTGGTCGATGACCATAATGTTTGTATAAACTGTAGGTAACAACTGGTAAAATGTACATCTAGGTCATAAAAACCGTAATATTTTCTTCTCAGCCATGTCAACAATTATCCGTGAGCGAAATCTCCTCCCATCTGTTGTCTGATTGGTCTTTCGCAAGGACTCCTGGGTAGTTAAAGTGTGTGGAGCCTACATCTATGCGGGCTTCGCGGAAGACCGCTTCAAGGGTACAAAGGGGGCGCTGCTGAGCACACCTCAGAGCGTTAAAATGCTGAATGGGACGGCCTACGGACTCGTAGACTCGGCGAGCACGCGCAATTCAAGTCCACGAGACCGAAAGTCCGCATGAAGTGCGCCATTTGGGACAGGGCCCTAGTCTGCAATTGGTCAGATAGTCCCATCCAAATCTTACGCGATTGGCGGAGCCAGTGTTGCTGTATTATTTGTATTTATACTAGGGCTGTTAAAATGAATGTTCGTGCATGTGATTAATTTGTTCAGTTAACGCGTGAAAAATATTTAACGCAATTAATGCAGCATCTGTTTTTTTACGTCATCTTTTGGCTAGTGTTACATATTATACGATCACACTATTATTCATGCAAATGCCTTTAAACCCTTCAAGCACAATAAGACACAAAAGAGAACGCAGTCTGTGAACGTGTCTGTGAATCTATTGTCTGTGTGATACACATGACTTGTGCGCACAGTAAGCCTCTTCAGAAAGTGCTTGAACGGACGAAAACACGAAATTATGCCAAAATGCCTGTTTTGTCGAGTATCCTCGCAAGCAAAGTCTAAAATGAGTTAAATTAAGTCTTAAATGAACGTAAAGAGTTGTGGGGAAATGGGATGACCTGCTAATAAACCTGCTGCTGTCTGTCATTAAGGATAATCAAAGAACAAAAGAAAAAGTGAAAGTCACTCACTTGTCTTGACTGAATAACTTTTGTAGCTTTAATAAGGATTAATCTATATTTAATTGATCATTTATGCAGTGAAGACTGTGAAGTGTTTAATATCTTTATTCAATTTCTGTATATATCCTACCTGTTAGACCTATACCTGAAAATCTTAAAGCACTGTTTACAAGGTTACATGAATCAAAAACAACAAAAACAATAACTTTTTGTGCGTTTTGACACGGCAAGTAAAAATCTGAACTGGTCTGACTGGGCCAAAAGAGAAAAAAATCGAGCCCTGATATATTGAACATTTATTATAATGGACTTATGTGAAGATTGTTTTAAGTTCACATAAATTAAAAGTTGTTATATTGTTGTTTAAAGCCTAATAAATGTTCAAATTGATAGCTTTTGATTATACTGTAATGCTGAATGTCTATATAACATTGAGAAGAAAAAAAATCAATTGCAAAGAGACATCAGTAGTACTATTGGTATCAGTGATACTGGCCTTCTTTCATAAAAAGATGCCATTAAACAAATATTTGAAGTATAAGCAACTGTCTTTGTTGTTTCTACATTAATTTGAAGATTAAATGTGAAAATATTACATTTGCAAGTAGCAAATGAGATAAAGTAGCTTATTCAATTCACTGGGTTATCCATAGGCATTACCACATAGAAATTGTTTTGTTAAACTTCCAGAAAAAGAGACTGTTACTGTGATATAAAATGACTCATAAGTGTTACCACCCACCCCTACCGTCCCATGTGACTATTGGTTATCGTTCAGCACTCCGCCCACTTCTGCTCTATTTGCGCAGATGTAACATGTCAATTATGCCCGCCTTTGATCTTGAAGTGTAGTTATTTTTCAGCGTTTCTTCCTTCTGAGGAAGAAATAGCTATATTTTTAGGCTTCATAAAGTGTACTTGATAGAATCCCCCTCCTCTCAGCGAGATGAAGTAGCCGTCTGTTTCAGAACCATGTAAATGAGGCCTTGCCAATCCACAGCTCTGTGATCCGACTCAGAAGTGAAGAGCTCAGTGGAGACTTTGAAATGTTGATTTAGGCCTGGTTTGAGGATGGCGAGTCCCCCCGCCGCACCTTTAAAAATACAGTTGATCTAAGTTTCATGTGCGCTTCAAAGTTGTGAAGGTTGCCTTTCTCTTCCCAATTGTCTAAGATGTCAAAGCTAAATGTGAAGATCCGCTCCGCCACGCCTGCATCAAGAGCGCGGCGTGATTGTTTGAAGTCCGCGAAAATCACAGACGATAAGACTGAAGCCAAGGCAGTCACTGTCTTCTGGAGACTGTACTTGCTTTTGTACTTTGTGTGAATCCAACCCTCCTCATTTAAAAAAACTTTTGAGAATGGAAAACACATGGTGCAGGTACCAAAAGTATTTTAAGAAAGAACACAAACTACTTTATTGCATTTGTTAAAAGGTTATTTCACTCAAAAATGAAAATTCTGTCATTATCTACTCACCCTCATGTCGTTCTAAAACAGCAGGCTATTTTTCTTTTGTGTGGAACACAAAAAGGAGAATTTCTGAGCAATATTCTCAGTCAAAAGCTACATTTGGTGCAATATTCCAAGACTTCTGAAGTCATACGATGGCTTTGTGTGTGAAATAGACTGAAATTGAGGTCGTAAAAATTCAATCTTTACTGTGGATATTCAAACTGACCCAATGTCAGTTGAGGATAATGACATTGTCATTCGAAAAAGTTAGCGAATGGCTTCAAATAAATTGGAATATAGTACATAATTTGCTTAGGCCACTTTTATTGTTTTGTTTTTTGCCTAATTGTCAACTTGACAGATGGGGTCTTCAAAAACAATCCATATATTAAAAAGATATTCTTGTCATTCATTGAGAGTGAGTAAAAAAAAGTAGATTTGCCCAGTCGCATTGGATTTCTGGAACTAGGAAGTGATGAATTTCGTTGTATGTCTAAGTTTACATTTTAACTTTTGAAGAGGATGCTGGTCCATCTAGAGTATCTGGTTTTCAAAATCAATAATTTATGGTAAAGGGAGTCTTTTTGTTCAAAGGAAAAAAACATTATTGTAACATAATTATAAGTGATTCCATCTGGCTTCTTTTGTCAGCGAGAGTTACGCTTAAAGCGGCAACGTAAACAAGCTCTCACATCTCAGTAACTACCACTGGCAAAGTCTATTTCTCCCCTCAAACTGATGGTTTACCATCTAATTCTCTTGGGTGTATCTGCAAATGCCTGCAATGTTTCCCCAGAAATGCATATGAGTTTGTCTTTCAGTGCCAAGGGTGAAAACAAAGACTTGCTCCAAGAGCTCATAAAAGATACTGTCATGCACTGCAAGAGGCCGCTATAAAATATCCAAACATTTTGATATTTCATTATTTTGAAAATGATTGCTGCAGATTTACAGTGCGCCCCTGGACTATGTTTGACTTTGTTTTTGTTGCTCAAACACACCATTTTAATTGTGCTGGATTGTCTAAAAGAGCTTGTGAGTAGAAAAGAGACTAGACTTTAAACAAAATCTCTCACATTTTGCTATTTTTATCGCTCTAAATTTAGATTTTTCCCCCTGATGTTGTTAATATCTTTTGGGGGAGCCTTAAATATCACTTTTAAAATGTAAACAGACACTGTAAAATACATTGAATTGGAAATAAGTCTTAAAATTGTTTGGTTGTGCAAGGTGGATTTAGTTGTACGTGCACTCTTTCAGTCCTCCAGCTCTTCGTACGAGAGCTGACTGCTGATTTGCTGGCTGATAGTTAACGGCAGACCTTTCTCTCACACACCCTGAGGTGAAGATTCATCCCACCGACCACCCACATCACCAGACGTCTCCCCAGGCATCAACACCACATGGCCATCGTCCAGCCGACATCTCCCCAGCGACGGGCAGCCGCTGCTAATGATGCCCCGTGTTTGGCAGTTCAGAGGCCTGTTTGATCAGGTATCAACCCTGCGCGTCAATGATCTCCACAGATATCGCCGCAGAGAGCAGAATGGAGGCTGAGGTTCAGAAGGATCTGTCATCAGATCAATCAGCTCTGTCAACCAGTCAGTCTCTGAGACCGAAGGCCATCAAGGGCCAATGCCTTGCCTTTTGATGCACTTTCTCCTGAAGCAATGAAAGATTTTTATGTCTAATTAGGAATGGGTTTGGTTTGTGGAATAAAATTGTGGAGGTGGCTGATGCATACAACTAGGTCGAGATTGTTGCCCATCTGGTCGTACAGAAATGGCAAAAAGACACCTGAACACCACACCTGTCTTTTTGCTGCTATAATAGCTTCAACTCTTCTGGTAAGGCTTTTCAGTGAATGTAGGAACATGTCATTTGCATAGGGGTTGCAGGGATTTGACTTCCATTCAGCATCAGAGAAGTCACACAGTTCCTAATCCAACTCATACCAAATGTGTTCATTAGGGTTCAGATGTTTGCATCGCTCAGGTCAGTCAGGTTCTTCCACGGAAGACTTTTGCACATTGCATTGGGTCATTGGAGATCACATGGGTGTATACTTGATATTTTGAATCTGTTAGCAATGGCCATGTTACTTAGAGGTGGGTGTACACTAGTTCAGCTTTTCTTGGCCAAGGACTGCCCAAGAGGACGTCTGACTGACATGTAACGCAACCAATCACAGTTAGTTTTGTTCTGTGTCATATTTAGGGGTGTGAAAATATAATGTTTGATGTCACTGCAATAACAGACCGGCGTCCATCTATAAATAATTAATTCAAGAACATTGTGTAAGTTTACTGCAACAATGGTGCTACGAACTTCACATACTTTTAAAAATCCAGCGTTTAGTTGATCCAGATAAGCGCTCATTGTCACAGTTGTAAACACGACAGCGTCACGCCATTTGTTTCTAGGCGGACACATCTCCCGAACATCCTGTAGAATTCAACCAATCAGATGACGACTTTGAAACTCCTGAAGTGTTTCCAGAAAAGTGTGCCATATGCATCAGGCCGGTCCGTGGCTGAGACTAGGTGTACACTAACTTTCAGCCATGTTGTGTACTCAACCTAGAGTCTAATAAATTATAGGCCCCTGTAGACCTGCACTGGATGTCTTTCTTTTAGCAAGTTCTATACATCCTGCAGCCCTTTGCATGATTGTTTCTGCATGTTTTGGCTAATTTTAACATGCTTT
Organism: Squalius cephalus; assembly: GCF_949319135.1. Classification (NCBI taxonomy): domain Eukaryota; kingdom Metazoa; phylum Chordata; class Actinopteri; order Cypriniformes; family Leuciscidae; genus Squalius; species Squalius cephalus. The sequence goes on from NC_137139.1 coordinate 28,968,185, forward strand.
ACCTCTACAGATTTTTTGTGGGCCTGCATTTGTCGATCACAAGCACATGACCTTCATGCGTTCCTTAAACGGCACCCGTCTGGATTCCCTCGGATTGGGCTCCAGCGGATGAAGAGTAAGGGTGCGGAGAGGTTCTGGATGACAGGTCTGTCTGCTATTTTTACACCCGGTCCGATAACGTTGGGGAAATTGACAGACTACCAAATGATGTGTTGCAGAGTGGCATGGTTGCTGACAAGGAGACCTCTTCACACAGGAGGGCACAGGCTGCTGACACCAGGGATAATAGCGGTGAGCAGAGCCCATTGTGTGTGTCCCCCACACATGGCATTTGGAACTGAGCGGCTTCTATCCCTACGGACAAACGAATCGTGCTTGGCCGGGGAATGTCAGGCATTGCGCCTTTCACTCAGCTCACTTGAAGGATCTTGGCAGGGGCTGCTCTCTTAACCCTTGAATTCATTAATAATTAGCTTAATTGTGTGAGGCAGGGGTTGGCCGTACCCAAGACGCCGTGTGAATTCTTGATTGCTTTTCTCGTTTTTCCAAAGACCCTTTGATCAGTGCATGCACTTCTATATGTTTTTACCTGTGGAATGATGTGTAACTTTCTCTTGTTTTCTTTCATAGCCCATCCACCCAATTACTTTGCATAAACTTTTGTTCTTCTGGTACTACTGAATTGTGAGTTTAGACTGCTTCACTCTCATTGGATTGCTCAGGAAAAAGGCAAGTTGGCATCCTCCATCTATGCCACTTACTTGTTTTCATTTTGCCCCGGGGCTGCTGCCAGCACCAAGGGCCTCTCTTTGCAATATGACAGCTTCTTCTCAAGGGGTCTGGCTCCCCATGCAATAACAGTGCATCAAAACAAATAAGGCCTACAAGAAAGCCAGGATCAGTACCGCCCCTCAACCGCCAGAGCGCACGAGGCAATCTTCCCCAGTCTTCCACGGCTCTCTGCCAGTCTCTCCTGCAATTCAGCATCATCTCTACGGGAGGCCCCCGCTTCTGTCATCCTATGGAACCACTGAGGAGGTAATTACAGATTTTGCAGAGTACAGAATTTCCGGAGACGGACACCTGCCTTAAAAAATTACGCTCTTCCGCGGTCGACATTCCCACCCCTGCTCCGCCTTCCACTCTCTATTCCAATCCACGGAAAGACTGAGAGATTCTGCTTCTGCTGATCCCCTACCCAAATGCTGCCGGCAACAGGAGCCTCCTGTACATTAAATAAAAACTGTCACCCTGGGCAACGTGTGGCACCGAAGCATTTATTCTGTCTCACATATCCTGGCACTTAGAATTATTTCCTTCATGCCTGATAACCAAATTACAATATGGCAGGTCTCCCCGGAGCCACGGGGATCGTTAGTGCCAGCTCACAACATACTTTCAACTGATGTGGCATTTCATGTACAGCTGCCAATCAAAGTCTGCGGAAGGGAAAGATGCAAATGAGGGCGGGCCCGGCAGTGTTGCAATTACGGTTGTGTGTGTGCACACAAGTGAATGTATAATCCCTCGTCTCTTCCGAAGATAGACAGCTGCAGTCTGAGCGCAGTTCCCCAGCATCTCTCTGCGCTAACTCTACTCTAAATGTGGGGTAAGCAAAATGGCAGGTGAAGGGAATTACAGTAGCGCTGCTGGATTATGAGCTGTCGTATTCTTCTCTCAGGTCTCTGAGTGGGCTGAAAGCTCCATCCTGAGGTGAAATCGCAATGTTGTAATAGAACCATATACTGTTTTGGACACATTTTGGTTGTGAAATGTTAGTTGAACATGTTCATAGTTACTGTGTAACCACACCAGTGATTGCTATTCACTGAGACAACAATATGAACTTGAGGAGAATTGGGCTCATATATTCACTAAAAATCACCTTGGGACCAGTTAAAAACATTGCAAAAAAGAATAGTCTAGAAAAATAAGCTCTGAAAAAAGCTTTGAACAGAGATGTCGCTTGATTTGATATTTGACATTCAGACATTTTAAGAGTTACAAAAGTTTCCAAATGCTTTTTGTAAGGCCACATGTACTGTGATGTAAAACCAGCAGGATTAGTTCTACAGAAGGGCTTCTATTATCCAGCCAAATTACAGGGTAAAGACATTGTTTTCGCAGCAGTGGTCATGGACAGATCTGCACCGAATCTGCTTGCACAGGAAGTTCTGCAGAATTTAACCGCCTACATCTCTTGAGTATTTATTAATTCTTTTTCAATTTAGCTATTAATAAGACTGTCACACTCACAACATTTTTGCTGGTGATTAATTGTCATACAAATAGTTGTGATAAATGATTTAATTGCCCTGTTTGTTCACTTGTCTTTGTGTAAATTCAACACCTTAAGGAGATGATTTATGAAACAATGACATTTGTTTGAATCATATTATTGTTTATATTAATAGTTTCCTTTGAATCCTTTCTAAAAAATGAGAAAAAAAATCTAAAAAGATATTTTAAATAATATTTATATAACATATTTTTAATAATATTATAACTTTTCCAGTGATAGGGTCCACTGTCTATTGGCATTGTTGTTTGTATTGTATTTTGATATTGCAATAATGCATTATTATATTATTATATGCATTATTATGTTAAATATTAGAATGTTATGTCATACTAATACATTTTTCTTCTGTTTTCTTCACTTTCATGCAACATCAAGCCTATGTTTCGTAAGAAGGAAGATTTGAGTTTGTGTGTGAAGGATTCATTTTTGCAAGGACTTCACTGCACTACCAACTTGTGAGCCACTTTACCCACCACAGTTTCATCAGTTAAGTTATAGGGAGTATGCATATGCATACAATATATTTATGGAATATGCATACAAGTATTTCACCAGGTCATTCTCATGCAGACAGGGTAAGACCCTCCAGCATCTTCACTGTGTCCAATACTCTGCATGAAAAAGGTAATGCAACCTCACTTGCTTTACTGACACTCAGCAAGTGAGATTAAATGGCTGGGAAAATTTGCCATTACAGCTCCGGATGACGATGAGTGAATCTGTGCACCAGGGGTTAATAGCACAGTAAATCATCAGAAACATTTTTCAGGTTGCTTGACTTTATTCCTTTTTAATGTTGTTTTTTTCCCCCTTTTGTTTCTTGATTTTGTCTTCATTCTCAGTCCCCCCCCCCCCCCCCCCCTCTCCTGTCTCAAAGTGATGCTTTTGTTGCATTCCAAGAGGTTGATAAATCAATCCATCAAAAAATTCTTTGCGGTGAAACTCAATCAAGAAAGGTCATGTCGCCGGGAAAAGAACAGATTAAATTAGCATTGAATTAGACATGGAAAGTGAGCTCTGTCAAAACCATCACCGAGCTCAGCACAATTAGAATATGTTAATTATGCATTTCATTAAGGGCCCAGGCGCTCTTTGAATGTGAGATGAAATGTCACTGGTGTAGGCAGCCGAAAAATGGAAGATTGCCAGGCACAACTTTCTTTGTGCAATGTGTGACACCTTCATTAACATCAGGGATTGCTGCTCTGATTAGACTTTTTGTATTAGTGGAAGCCTAAGGCCTTCAAATGCTTCGGGTTTTTTTCCACCCTGACTGCAAAAAGGACATTGTCTGTGGACACTTGAGTGAATTTACAAAACATAACACCAACAATACAACTTGTAATTCGTCCACATTAATGGATTCAGCTCCTTTATTTGGAATAGCTTAACTTTTTTTTTTTTTTTTTGGACACATGATGTCAAGATTTCAAGTATTGCAGATGGAATTAAAGGTGTTTTTATATGGACCAACCTGCATTTAGGCTATGTGTTTCTACTTGACTGCTATATCCAACTGAGCTTCACATGAGCTTCATTGGTAGTTCGCTACATGTGTATTTGCATATGGTTGAATGCCCAATTTGGTTGAATCACCAATGGTCTCTGATGCTTATATTACCTGCCAACTCTCGTTGATAGTGAATGACTTCCAGTCACTTTGACACTGCATGAACACTTCACATTAATTACAATTAACATTTGTTAATGCATTAGGATTATGCATGGACTAACAATGAGCAAAATTTTTTACAGCATTTATTAATCTAGGCTTATGTATATTTATAAATACGGTTGTCTGTTGTTAAATCATGTTTGTTCATAACATTGCATTAATATGAATAATAATAACATTAATAACAAAATAACCATTCATTTTAATATTATAACAATATATGTTATAATAATCACAACATTATATTCATGTTAATTTATACAGCATGCAATGTATTAGAAATGAACATTAAATGCTATAAAAGTATTGTTCATTGTTAGTTCATGATAACGATCACAAATTGAACCTCGTTGTAAAGTGCTGCAAATGTTTACCCTTTAGTCAGGTCTCACACACTTCTCAAACATTACTCTTTATCTATTTGTTTGTTTGTATTTGTTTGCATTGGCATTCATGTTGCAGCGATAACTTCATGTGTATAGTGTACAAACCTTTTACGAGGCTGTATATCTATGAAGATTCATTCTAGAATGTCTAGTAGAGCTATTCTAGTATGTTCAGCATTACACGTTCGCATTTGATTAAGAACTAGATTTTCATGTTTTTTTTTAAGAAAATGTGAGTGATGCTTACCCATGCAAAACGTGGCGCTCAGATGCTTTAGATGGTTATTGAGGCATTAAATGTTCTGCACTAAATGTTTTCCCGGGTGTTGCCATGCGGTTGCTAAGGTGTTCTGAGTGGCTTGTAGCATGTTGCTACACTTTTTGCTGCATTACTATAAGTGTCGGGATAACGCATTACAAGTAACATGAGTTAGGTAATCAAATTACTTTTTCAAGTAGCGAGTAAAGTAGCGCATTACTTTTAAATGTACGAAAAAATATCGAGTTACTTTTTCAAGTGTTTGTTTTCCCATTTATTGACTGACAGCTCTCCTGTCCCCATGTTGAGAGAAATCGGGAGTAAGTGCCGAGGTGTTGTGTGAACATGATAGTTATTGTAGTTCTATATTAAATGTGAAAATGCATTTACTCATCTCACTTTTTGTATTCCTCAAAGGTGAAATGCAAACTCAGAATATTACGCGAATCTGCAATAATTCAATTTTAAATACAAATATACTTTATGTATTTAATCTCACTTTATCCAATGTCTTTGCTACTGACATTCGATTATCTAATTCAACCATACTAGTAATAAGAAAAAAAATACTTTTTTCATTTGGGTTTCATTTTCATTGCTGAAATAAGAGTGTTGAACTTTTTTCTCCTGCTTTCTATTCTTCTTTGGTCCAGAACAGCAGCAGCTGAAATGTTTGTTTGAGTTTGAGGCTTTTAAATACATTTATTTGTGTGAAAGGGTCTCTACATTTGCCAAAAATATGTTTTTTTTTTTCATTTATTTATTAAAAAGCAAACAAGCAAGCCATGCCCCTGTAAGAAAAAGTAACACATTACTTTACATAAAACGTAACTAAGGGAGTGTTCACACTTGTAGTTCAGTTCTTTTGGTTCTTTTGGTCCGGACCAAAAAAAAAAAGAAAGAAAAAGAAAATAAACCATTTAGTCCTGGTTCACTTAGCGTTCACTGACATTTTTAACACCGAATCTAAAGATACAAAACAAAAACAAAAAATGGCTTTTATGACGTATTTTGCGACGGAACTTGTCGAACATCCAAAACAATGCTGTGTGCTAGGATAAATGCGCTTGCTGTATGTGCGTACATATGGTATATGGTGGAGCTGAGAACTCGAAAAGAGCTTAAAAATGTGTAAAGCTGTGTAAAAATCCATAGTTCTGGCATGAAACTTTAGATTGTGCAGGCTATTGGTCCTTTTACTCACCTGTTCATAATCACATCGTTATCTATTAGGGCGCAGCTGATTGGTTCCTGACGTATCAGTAGCCAATGAGCTCGCTTCTCAACCTTCAAATACTTCGGTAGCATTTGCCTTAGCAGTGCAGCGCGCTTTCAGAAACCCTCCACCTTCCCCAGCTCCACCTTTATAGATCTGCTACGGGTACTTCATGTACGCTACATTGTACAGCATGTCTTTCTTGCTCACACAGCATGTCGTGTGTGTGTATTGGCAGTAGCAAATCCCGTACAAATCCGTAGCAAATCTATTCCGCCAAGACCAAACATACAACATTGTCATATCCATTACCATGCCAATCACTCCTAGAGTTGTCATGACAGAACTAATTATTATCAATGAATTCAACATTTTTATTTTTCCAGAAAGGCTGATCTTTTTAAACATGTGTTTTAGGTGAACATAGTTCTTCTATAAAAAAGCCAACAAAATGATGAAGGCCCTGGCCATGAAGAAAGGGGGCTCTATCCTTCATAATAAAATGGCAGAGATGCAGAGAAAGAGAGTCATAACAGAGAGCGATAATGAAAAAAAAAGTGGGAAGCGAGCACAAATGGTCTGGAATTCTGGATGACTTACACTGAAGATCAGTCAAACTTTTAAAAACTTCATTAAAGCAAAATGAAAGTGCTCCCTGGCACTCTAAAATTTAATAGAAGATGCTTGGGAATGGGAGCAGCCTGCCAATTACGGCTTTCACAGCCTTTTTTCAGGGTTTAGATGACTGTCTGAGTTCACACTGAAGCAAATAAGAGAGCGTGTTTGTTCGTTCTTCACCCACCACATTTAAGCTGATGTTCATAACGCTGCACGATCACCGGCTGTTAATCTTATGCCTGTAAAGATCCAGTTAGAGAGAAAGCTGGTAATATCACTCCACGGCATCTCTGAGAAGGAACGCTTTATTTAAAAATATATAATTCCTTGTTTTGCATTGGTTTAAGTGGGTTGGATGTCTCTTATCTGCTTTGTTCATGTATCTCAATATCACATTTCCGTCTGTTTGTGCCAAGCGGCAATGTGTTGTCTTTTCTAAAGCATGTGATAAATGATAAATGATTCTAGAGACAACTTCATTTTGCAAAAGGTACTGTTATGTTATTAGTCTTACGCAATGTAAAATCCAGTATATGTATTCCTAACCCTAGTTGCTGAACCTAGCTATTATTACAATATAAAATAACTCTTTTCTATTTTTAATATATTTTAAAATTTCATTTATTCTTTTGATGAAAAAAGCTGAATTTTCAGCATCATTACTCCAGTCTTCAGTGATCCTTCAGAAATCATTCTAATATGCTGATTTGCTGCTCAAGAAACGTTTCTCATTATTAATGTTGAAAACAGTTGTGCTGCTTAATTTTTGTGGAAACCTTAATACATTTTTTCAGTATTCTTTGAAGAAAAGTGCTCAAAAGAACAGTGTTTATTTGAAATAGATTTTCTTTTGTAACAATGTAAGAGTCTTTACAGTCTCTTTTGATCATTTTAATGCATCCTTGCTGAATAAATGCATTAAATGTTTTCCAAAAATTTAAAAAACATCATACTGACCTCAAACTGACCTTGAACGATAGCATATACATATTATTTGGTCATGTGCTGGTTACTCATATTTTACTCATGCAATATAACATGCAAAATATCTGCAACTGTCCATCCAATATTTGTCTGTTCTGTGTTTTTTGTTTTTTTACAATAGCTTAGCATCAAGATAATTAAAAACTCTGTGTTATAGACTGTACAGCCTGAAGCATGCTCTATATAAAACACAAATGCTTCTAGTTACACAATTTTGATTTCATCTCTGAATAAGTAAGCATTGCATTCTCAGCATTGCCACAAAGGGCGCTATAACAGAAGTTTGTGTTAACCTTTTTCATGCAGTCAGTTTTCTTTTTCAGGAAACAGAAACTACTGTCATGGCAGAGCAACAGTTTGAAGACAGTCTAGCTGAAAAATTGCTGAAAAGCACAAGAAAGAATCAGATGCTTAAAATAAGGTCAGAAGCATAATGCATACTTGAAGTTGGCAAGTCTTTTCTTTCCTATTGTGATGTATATCCATGTGAAATGGCTTCACAGACAAGAAAATAATATAGGCCTGGACTTGATTTTGTCCATGGGGAATTGATTGGTTATTTTGATTAAAGATTACTAGAGCACATGAATTTAAAAAGAGATGTGCACAGATAAATAATGCATTATAAATACTGCAATATTCCATAAAAAAAAAAAAAAAAGTCAATTTTGATTTCATGGTTTTCATGGATTTTCTCTTAAGAATGTTGCTATAACCTGACTGTATTTGACCTGGAAGTGAAAACAAAACCTGAAATATGTATTAGGTTTCTATAATGGCACACTTTTGTGCAACAATGCCTAGTACCTAGTGTTTGCATTATCACAGATTCAGAGAGGCTAGCAATAGCAAGCTAGCATCTGAAAGCATCAGATCCCACCCTCCCTTCAGAGCGTCTCCTTCAAAACACATGAACACAGAAAATTCTGCAAAGCGTCACGAGAGACGGCGTGAAATTACCTCATGTCTCAAAGCACATAACAGTACAATAATAATGAACTTAAACAACTTACAGAGCTCTAGTTGTACCACCTGACTGCTGCAGATTTATTTATGTGTTGATAGTGTTGACATAGAAGCGCATAAATGACGTGTCATAATGTCTGTGTGAACAGGGTGCACTGAGGTATGGAAATACATATGCTGACAGGCAGGTACGACATTGTATCATTGCATGCGGACCGAATGCAGTGATTGGACGAACATTTTTTTGATCCTGAGACTCCCACAGAAGATATAGGCTAAGTACATGTTTTTAATATTTAGTCTATTATTGATTGCTATTAGGATGTGAAGAGAGTTTCAACCAGTATAACAAAAAGTGTTTATAAAACAGATTGCCTTTAATGTAAGAACTGACCCTCATGATGTCAGACTGACTGTTCATCATGACGATTAATGTTTTGTTTTCCCTCCATAAATGAAGCCATTACTTGAGATCTACAGCACATATAACAACACTGTTAAAGACATGGCACATCTGACCACCATAAATATCAAGCAAATGCTACGCTGTACAATAATCTACATACATCTACAGGAAACAGCCAATCAGAGGAAAAATATGGAGGTTTGCATCTGTTGTAAATGTATTCCGTGGCCTGAGGATGAACTCGGAGGCCATGTGACGTATGATTTACACACAAAAGATCACTGACTCTTCACAATGATGTATCTCTGCCTCCGTCTGGTCAGGCCCAGTCCTGACATATAATCTTTCTCTTTAAACGCTGATATAGAGATAGATAACAGAGTGGTCTATTGATTCCACTGTTTTTTTTTTTTTTACTGTCAGCTCGGGCCGACTGCTGTTTAAAACACTAACTTAGTTTCCTGTGTCTTGTATATTCAAAGAACAGTCTCTGCTGTGTCTTTTTGGTACTTTTTTGAAAGTGGTACCATAGTATTTAAATGGCACTATGTACTTCAAATCATATCGTAGTATTATGGTAGTATATGTCCAAAACATGGAAATATTGTGGTACTTTGATGTATATATAATGGCTCAAAATGATTACCATAATTTTATACCATGATATTCCCATGGCACTTTTCCAAAAATATAATAATACTAAAGTTGGTAATACTATGATCATTTGTTATTTTTCATGATTTTAGATGATGATTTGCTATACTAATCTAAAATACATTAAAGAATACCATGATATTGTCATTGTAATTGTCCAAACAGCATGGTAATACTATGCTACTTTGATATAAATATGAAATTTAGTCCTAAATTATTACCATATTTATATACAATGGCATTTGCATAGCAGCTTACCTTCAGGTACTTTAAAATGTAGGCCTACTTCTAAAACCATTGGTAATACCATGGTACTTTGTTATCATGGATCTAAATGATTACCTACTGTACCATATTTACATACCATTGCATATTTGTATGGTACTTCAAAGCATAGCCCATTTCAAAAAATCTGGTAATACCATGGTACTTTGATATATTTCATGGCTCTAAATGCTTCTATATGATATGCCATGCATTTGGCCTACCGTGGTATTTGCATAGTAGGCTACGTTGAGGAGCTTCAATGAATACCTCTAAAAACTTGGTAACACTATGGTACTTATCATGACTCTAAATGATTACCATATCATGGTATTTGCATAGTACTCCAAGTACATGGTATTTGTCCTAAAAAAAAAACATGGTGATACCATATCATGCGTGCATTTATGGTTAATAATGATCATGATGATGATTATGGCTGCCGTTCTAAAAATCATTTCCATCAACAGTGAGAGTCTTACCTTGCTGTCATGCGAATGTGAAGATTTGGCAAGCAATTTATCTCGAGCTTCATGTTTATTCAGTTCAAGTGTTTCCATATTAATACAGTTAATCTAATATCTAACATGTCTACCTTAATTACAAGCTTTCTTCATGTGAACCCTGATCTGCTAGAGTCTGAGCAAAGAGCAATGATTAAAGGAATCCTGACCTGCACCTCATTTGCACATTCACTCTGTAGGGTGCACGCGAGGCGGGCGCTACCGCTACATACTGAATCAAAACTACGTGACAGAAAGTGGGTGAAAAGGGAGACAGTTTAAATTCACAGAGTATCTTAAAGCGTATGTAGATATGTCAACCCTGCTGCTATACGATCAGCACGTTAAGAGAGTTTTCACGAGGATATGAAGACATTTTGGGCCAGGAACTAGCGCTGCGGTCAGGTTTATTTTTGCGTGATGATTTTGCAGATGATCAAAGCTAACAGCTTGCCCGTACCATCACGTACATTCTGACTCCTTATGAAATTGTTTTGAAGCATTTACACCATTTTAAGCCTTCTAAATGTCATAATTCCTATTATTCATAGTCTGATGGCTTCAAAACATCAGAACATCTTAGATTCACCACACCGACGGGGCGTGGAGGTTCTTTTTATAAAAATGTACTAATAAATCCACTGCAAAATCAAATTATACACGTAAGTATGCTTGCATCACACAGACAGCGGCGGAAACTGAACTTGGCAAAATCGACGTCGGCTCACATTTGCAAATCCTATGTCAATCTGTCATTAGACATGTTATAAAATAATGATAAGTGTACGCTTCTCGCTCGCTTTAGCGTGCTGCTCTCTGATGTTGATGCGCTGTAATGGGCCAAATGTGCATTGGAATTTGCCTGCTTGAATAAACACAAAACATTCTCTCTCTGCCTCACTTTGTATTTTCCTGATGACTGTGTGTTCTCTGGATCAACACTGACTCGAAGGGAACATAAAAGGGTCAACGAGCTCGCAATGGTAATGTGGGTGCTATTCGATTAGGAGGTTTCAGGATTCATGAGGTGTCTGTCAAGGCCAAAAAAGTACCTCACTTTCTCAAAGGAGGCGATGTCGGATGAGAAATTAATTGAAAATACAAAGACAAAACATATTCATTTAACATTTTAAACACTGTCCTACAGTCAGTGACACAAGTGTTTCTTTGGTTTCATTGAGGTCCTGTGTTGTGGTGCCAGTGACATTATGGTGCGTTCAAGTCCTCATGTAAAGTTCATATTTACAAATAGAGTGGTGCAGGTTTGACATTACTTTGTAGGCCAACCGGCAGTTCGCATCACACTGGTTCCCTCGACAAAAACCCAATAGGATTTTCCCATAGGCTTTAGGATTATCGCAAAAAACAAGCTCTGTGATCAACAAAAGTTTATGATACTTACACATTTTGTCCATCAAGATAATTATCACAGATTAACACAACTTTTATTAATTTTGACACCCTAAATGCATTCCTCTTAAGTAAAAAGCTAATGTAGGCTATACACGAACTACACCATAGTCGCGCAACTTCAACGTCACCATCACCAAGCTTCCAGCAACTCTTTCAGTTTGTATCAAAAAACATTTTCCCTGAAAGTTTGAGTTAAAAGAGTTTATATGTGCACAATTATAAACATAATGGCATAAAAGCAGACTGGAGTTTTCCTTTTCGGCATGATGACGTTTGTAGTCCCATTTAGCCATTTGTTAGCTTGGGAAAAGAGGCCAACTTGGCATGTCAATTTTGTAAATGCAGCTTCAGTTATGTAGTTTTAAGTTTTAGCGCCATGTCGCGTTGATCAATACGCCATTTCATGTTGGATTTTCATTGGCTAGCCAGTAGACATACAGGTCAAAGCAGCAAACACAGAGTGAGATGATCATGCTAAATTTCTGACACTGTTATAAAATTATTTGGTTGCAAGACCATGACAACGACAGTCTTGAACCTCTCTCACTGTATGACGTAGGACCACCGTTTAGGACCCACGATCACAGAAATCGCCACGATTGCTCATCTTTCATCGGGGACAGCCCAAAATCATACAATATGTACCAGGCATTAATGAACTACACAAAAATACAGCAAGGTTTTTAAACTCTACTTCTAGAAAATGAAGGACAAAGGACAAATATTCTTCATTACAACAACATCATTACATATAAGCCTATATTGTTATATTACAATGCTTTACAATATTTTGTGCAGGCAAAAATAAAAAAGCTTGACAATGTCACTGCTAAATATTGCTTTCTATAAGTATTGTGGTATTCTGCCACGGCCCCATCTCGTAAACTCAGGAAAATCCTGAGCTTCCCAGTTGTATTTATGATTTTTGGTGGCGTTCATGTGCGTTCAACATGTAAATGTGATCTTTCTGACATGACTTGAACACACCAATAGGCTATATGAGCTATATGATTATAGATATTCCATAATAGAGTCCATCATTAAAAAAAAAAATGCATTACAATCACGTTATTTCTGTATTCTACACTAAAAAAAACACCTAGGCCTTCATATTTTCCTGTTTGCAAGACGTTTTGAGTCACAAATACTAAGAAATGTGAATTACTTACGCGAACTGAAGGATGTGTGAGTTCCCAGCATGCATTGCAGCATGAATAAATTATGTGGTTACTGGTTACATTATTACAGATATTGTTTTGCTGTTTGCTGACTTTATTTAAATGTTCGTTGTTGTTTTGTCATTGTTAGTTATTTATCTACGTACAAGGTCAATTAAAAATTAGTTGAACAAGAAATTTGTAATTTCCTTGATGAGATTATTTCCTGAATGAGGCATTTTAGGACTGTTTTTTAAAACAATATTTGAGAGAACCTAAAAATCTAAACAATCCAAAGCATTGGAAGATATTTGTATGGCTCTAAAGATGTTGAAAAATGCTTGATGTGGATGCTGCTAATACATCAATACTGTATGTTTCAGTCTAATAAGGTCATGTTGACACAAAATATGAATTTTATTGAAATGTTTTAGTAAATTCAATTAGTAAAATTTAAGTAATAATAAAAAAAAAAATTCAAAAACGTAACTCGATGAGACTGATGTGACTTGGTTTTAATTAATAGTATGTTAATATAAAGATACAAAAACATGAACATTTTAGGTAAAAAAAAAAAAAAAAAAAATCCTATAGATAGTGTAAAAAGTACCTATAGATTTTATTTGGTTTCTACTGTATTTCCATTTTGAGATTTTATCTGTGGGCTGAATCTCGGTTTTAGGTTTGCAGAAATTTTTGCCGTTCCTCTTCTACTTTCTGTCTTGTTTGCAGTGTCTGTGTGTGGATGAACTGAGATTAAATGAATCATTGTCAGTTAATATGACCACATGTGTGGGAGAAGCTGTTTTTACATCTACGTGATTTTAACACCTCGGCAGATGTTGACTCTAGTGACAGATGAAAGCTCAGCTCTTTTCTGTGAACTAAGAGATCTTCATAATCACAAACTGCTATGTCAATCAGCTATCGTTCTTTCTTCCTCCTACAGGAGCTGAAGTGTGAGGTCAAAGTTGAATTAAACCCATTTTATCATGTAAACATCGACAGTATTCGTGGCAGATGTCAGAAAATGATGATCAATGAAAAAAAAAAACTTGTTTTACAGTAACATTTAATATTGAAGCAAACTGGGCCAGTTTCGCAAATGATTTAAAAGCAGAAATGTGTTTTGGTGAAGCACTTAAATTAATTATGCAGTAAAAACATACAATGTTCAAGTTGTTTAACTGTATTTTTTGAGTATTTTTCTAGGCAGATGAACTTCTGGTTGTGTGTTGCCGGCATAATTCCTGTGACTCCATCTAAACAATCTTGTTTTCTTATTCATTCTTATGCATAGTTAACTGGTTTCATGGATGATGAAGAGGAAAGATTGGATAAAACTTTACACAAATTAGGTCAGTGATTCTGTCACACTAGTCTTATGCAAACATGTGTAAAGTAAAACATTTTTGGGAGCAAACTGGCTGTCAAAAATTTGGAATAATTAAGATTTTTAAATATTTTGAAAGAAGCCTCTTCTGCTCATCAGGGCTGCATTTATTATGAATATAGTGAAATATTATCACCTTAACTGTTTTCTATTTGAACATACACTCACCTAAAGGATTATTAGGAACACCATACTAATACTGTGTTTGACCCCCTTTCGCCTTCAGAACTGCCTTAATTCTACGTGGCATTGATTCAACAAGGTGCTGAAAGCATTCTTTAGAAATGTTGGCCCATATTGATAGGATAGCATCTTGCAGTTGATGGAGATTTGTGGGATGCACATCCAGGGCACGAAGCTCCCGTTCCACCACATCCCAAAGATGCTCTATTGGGTTGAGATCTGGTGACTGTGGGGGCCATTTTAGTACAGTGAACTCATTGTCATGTTCAAGAAACCAATTTGAAATGATTTGAGCTTTGTGACATGGTGCATTATCCTACTGGAAGTAGCCATCAGAGGATTGGGTACATGGTGGTCATAAAGGGATGGACATGGTCAGAAACAATGCTCAGGTAGGCCGTGGCATTTAAACGATGCCCAATTGGCACTAAGGGGCCTAAAGTGTGCCAAGAAAACATCCCCCACACCATTACACCACCACCACCAGCCTGCACAGTGGTAACAAGGCATGATGGATCCATGTTCTCATTCTGTTTACGCCAAATTCTGACTCTACCATCTGAATGTCTCAACAGAAATCGAGACTCATCAGACCAGGCAACATTTTTCCAGTCTTCAACTGTCCAATTTTGGTGAGCTCGTGCAAATTGTAGCCTCTTTTTCCTATTTGTAGTGGAGATGAGTGGTACCCGGTGGGTTCTTCTGCTAGCCCATCCGCCTCAAGGTTGTGCGTGTTGTGGCTTCACAAATGCTTTGCTGCATACCTCGGTTGTAACGAGTGGTTATTTCAGTCAAAGTTGCTCTTCTATCAGCTTGAATCAGTCGGCCCATTCTCCTCTGACCTCTAGCATCAACAAGGCATTTTCGCCCACAGGACTGCTGCATTCTGGATGTTTTTCCCTTTTCACACCATTCTTTGTAAACCCTAGAAATGGTTGTGCGTAAAAATCCCAGTAACTGAGCAGATTGTGAAATACTTAGACCGGCCCGTCTGGCACCAACAACCATGCCACGCTCAAAATTGCTTAAATCACCTTTCTTTCCCATTCTGACATTGAGTTTGGAGTTCAGGAGATTGTCTTGACCAGGACCACACCCCTAAATGCATTGAAGCAACTGCCATGTGATTGGTTGATTAGATAATTGCATTAATGAGAAATTGAACAGGTGTTCCTAATAATCCTTTAGGTGAGTGTATTTTAAAATATAATTTATTCATGTGATGGCAAAGCTGAATAATACAATTTTCTTGAGCATCAAATCAGAATGATTTCTGAAGGATCATGTGACACTGAAGACTGAAGGAATGATGCTGAAAATTCAGCTTTGATCACAGGAATAAATTACAATCTCAAATCGTATTTATTCCAAACTTTTGACCGCCGGTGTATATCTTTCTGAAAGAGAAAGAATGTAAATATTTCATTGTGTATATCTGTTAAACATTAATTTAGTTAACTTTTAGCAGTGCACATAGCGTATGGATGCCCTCAAATCTACCAGACGTGAACTAAAAGCCGCAAAACTCCAATTTTGATTTCAGATGCACTTCTAAAAGCCTCTCAAAACACTTTAACTATAGACGAGGTGTTTGAAAAATAAAACTGACAGAGATGACAATCTGAAACCTCGCTTTATAAAAGTTTCAGGTAAAGGAACTCTCGCACTTTAAATAGCTCTTTGGCGTATAGAGCAATATCTGGAACAGCCCTCCATCATACCGTGTTCCTCAGACCAACAGACAGCGTCATAATTTTCAGGCCAGTCGCTATTTTCCTTTTTTCCTTTCCATTTCTCTGTCTTCCTTGTGGCAAGCTCAACTTGTAATGGTTGTCTTTAAATATTCATTCTCTTTCATTTCTATGTTTGACGCTGGGTCGGCCCAGAAAGACACGCTCAATGATTGAGCAGCATCTACGTTTCCTTTTTACCTGCACGAGAACGTTTGAAAGGTTTTAGCAAAGCGTCACTCACTTCCAGTCACCTTTTCAAAAGGCCGGCTGAAATAAAGTGTTGCACAGTCAGCGATAGAGAGAAGCGCAGAGGAGAGACAGCCGTGCTTTCAAGGATAGATGGAGTGTCGCTCTACCAAAAAGAGTGATTGTAGACTCTGAGCAACTCAAGTGTTACCCATCAATGGAGATTATACAGTGGCTCTATATCAATAAGCCCCATATGAAACAATGTGTAACATGAAATTTTAATTGCATCGCTGCTGTAGTGAATTTAAAGACGCTTGATCAAACCAGGTTCCTTAACATTTTGAATGATTGACTGGCTGACGTAGCAAACCTTGTTTTATTAGCATCGCTATTTGGCTCGCTATTGGGAATTTAAAGGGTTAGTTCACCCAAAAATTAAAATGATTCCATACTTTACTCACCCTCAAGCCATCCGAGGTGCATATGACTTTCTTCTTTCAGCCAAACACAGAGTTATATAAAAAATATCCTGGCTCTTCCAAGCCTTATAATGGGAGTGAATGGTACCTTTTTTTTTAAGCCCAAAAAAGCGCATCCATCCATCATAAAAGTAATCCATACGCGTTTGAACCGCGAGATACTCTCCGCGTCTACTCTCACCTAAGCTTACGCTACTCCTACATCCTACGTCAGGCGTCGGGTCAGAGGTCACTTTTACGCCGGAACTAGACTCGCGGACGGCCATTACCAGAAGCTAGTGATTATAGTTTATAAAGTTATAAATATGGATATTTTTGCTTCAGAAGGCCTTTATTAGCCATAAGGATTACTTTTATGATGGATGGATGGATGCGCTTTTTTGGGCTTCAAAAAACAAGGTACCGTTCAAACCCATTATAAAGCTTGGAAAAACCAGGATTTTTTTCAATATAACTCTTGACTGCGTTTGGCTGAAAGAAGAAAGTCATGTACACCTAGGATGGCTTGAGGGTGAATAAATAATGGGATCGTTTTCATTTTTGGGTGAATAATCCCTTTAAGAGGTAAGGGAAGGTTCAACTGTATAGATGCAATTACAGAAAGTAATTACAGATGAAATATGCAGGTATTTATTTTAAAATGTAAGTACAATGTAAAACATGTATGGACACAATAAGGGCATTGTATCACATGATTCATTCAAATGTTAGTACATAGCAGTTAAAGACACGTAATATAAAGTGGGACCGGAAACTCGACACAGGGAGCACATTAAAAAAGATCCGGCTGCAAGAGAAGCATATCCTAAAAAAGGAAAGAGAGATGTGAGGAATCTTGTTTAGTAGTTATCACATAGTGTTCCATTCCAATTGCTCTGCATTTAATGTTTTAAACATTTTGATGGGTGCATTTTTGATATTTTAACAAAAAATTCTCAACTGACTGAAGCTGATGATTCTTTTTGTGTCAATATAAAACATGACTTTCTTGTTATTCAGTCGCAATCGACTAGAGTGTATCTAACCAATCTATTCCAGTTCTGAATGTGAAGTCATGTGATTTATTCTGTTTTTGATCAATTTGCTACTTTACTTCAATAGAGCCTGTGTGTTTGTGTGTGAGTTAAAAACTATAATCAAGCTGTGCTTATCACGAACCATTTCTACACCGCGTAGAGATGCATGGGGTCAATGGCGCCCTTTAATTTTTCTCTTCAAAGGCGAATGAATGCCAATAGCACATCCGAATGAGAGAGTGTGCACTGGTTTAGGCCTCCATTATGGCCTGGATGAAAGAAGTGTGTCCCGATTGCCGGCGCTTCATCAGTATGTCTCGTGGCTGTGTCACAGCGACTAGCCTGGAGGGACGGAGAGCTGCTTCAAATTGGAGCTGACATCACCGAAATCTAAAAGCAACAAATCACACATTTTCATTGGGCACTGATCTCGTGGCCAGGCCCTCTGCCGGCGTCAGCACAATCCCGGCTGCCATGCTGATTCCTGACGACGGTCCGACTGCTCGCTCCAGCTGTTCCTGGCTAGCAAAGCAGAAATGTGCCGAACGTGGCCTATTGCCACCGACAGCAGTCCCACCCCCATGTGCGCTCCCAACACAACCATACCCGGCAGATTGGGCACTGTAGGACGATTGTGCGGGAATTGTGTTAGGAGCAGATACCATCCCAAAGCAATTCAGAACAGTCAGCGGCAATCTTGCCAACGCCCTCGGACAGCTATTTTCAGTCAAGTGCAGCTTCTGTCTGCCTGAAGGGGGGGAAGACCAAAATCTCCAAAAGAGGTTGGCAAGCTTACTTCGCAGTGTCAGGTTTAACATTTTTTGAAGGAAACATGCAGGGTTTGTGTATGGAAAATTCCTCACCATGATGCTATGATGTTGTGGGTGGATCCAGGGCGTTGCTATGTGGTTTCTGAAGTGTTCTGAGTGGTGTGTAGCATGCTTTCATGTGGTGGTCGGCTGCTTGCTATTATGAATTTAGGAAAGAGACCAACAGGATGTAGTTATAATTTGAATTTGAGATCAAATGCAATGAATTTTTTTTTTATTATAAAAATTTTCAGCTATAACCCATCTAAATGAAGAATAAAAAAATCATATATATATATATATACATGTGTATGTGTATATATATATATATATATTAGGGCTGTCAAAAGATTAATCGCGATTAATCGCATCCAAAATAAAAGTTTGTGTTTACATAATATATGTGTGTGTACTGTGTATAATTATTTTGTATATATAAATACACACACATGCATGTATATGTTTAAGAAATATTTGCATACATATACTGTATTTATATAGTTTATATTATATATAAATATAATTTTTTATATATATAAATAACACATTTTTCTTAAATATATACATGCATGTGTGTGTATTTATATATACAAATTTAATTATACACAGTACACACACATATATTATTTAAACACAAACTTTTATTTTGGATGCGATTAATCGCGATTAATCTTTTGACAGCCCTAATATATATATATATATATGTACAGTATATACACGTGTGTGTGCGTATAAATTGTCGAAAAACAAAATTGAATTAAAAAATTTAAATATATGTAAAAAATGTGTTTTGTGGATATATATATATATATATATATATATTTCATTAATATAAATACCATTATATTGTATCTTTCATTTTCAGGACCATTACTCATTATATTATATAATCAACAAAAATTTTGTCAGCACTGATTTTATGCTATCTTAATGTGGTGGGTATTTTGTGTTACTATATGGCAAACAATTAAATCTTCAAAATAAAAATAAAATAAAAACTCATATATATTATATTATATAACTGTGTGTGTGTGTGTGTGTATAAATTGTCGGAAAACACAGAATTGAATTTAATCTTTAAAATGGGAAAAAATATCTTAAAATATTAATTCTTCGGTTTTGTATTAAATGCAAAAATACAAATTTTTTATTCAATTATGTTATGTCTGTGTTTGTTTAGCAACTTAATTTTTTTGACGTATTTGCACTTAGTTTAATTTTTTTTTATATAAATAAAACTAACAGGGTAAAAAAAAAAATCAGGGTGGGCCTGCTAACATTCATGCACATTGTTGAGATTGGACTGATGACTGTGCCAAAAAACATCCATTCCTTTCTCCCATTTCAAGTACATTTTTCTCCTCTTTACACTTTCTCTAACAGTTCATCAGCAGCTTTATGTGATGTAAGAGTGATGAAGATTGTGATATGTACATGAATAAAGCATGTCAGTGCTGTACAAATGTGAGCGTGCATCTATTGGTTATGAATTGCCTTTATCAGCGGCGTTCCTGTTGCTGACAGTGGAAAAATGGAACATCAGTTATGTGTTTCCATTAAATGGAGCCCAAAAGGCCTCGGGTTACTGTTGTTGCTACATCTCAATCTATTTTGACAGTCTTGTCTATTGGCATGTGTATATCTGAGCTAATACGTGCACGAGCGAGTGTGTGTGCCAACTCCGAGCGGTCACGTGCAGGCCATCTGTGAGCACGCAAGCCAGGAGGATGTAATGGGTCCTGCTGTCAGGCCGGTAGCCCCCAGGTTATCTGTCACTCATGGAGATATGAATTAGCTGCGACTCCATCAGGATTCAGCCTTCCCCCTCATCCTGTAAACATAGCCAGGGTTCACTGACCCAAAGCTCAAAACACAGCCCATATGCCCAAAACAAACCCTCCCTCCCTATACACACTGCATGCTTAGAACAAGTTCTTTAAAGCCTTGTAAAGCCATAAGGCCCTGTTTACTCCTAAGATGCGTTTTGGTCGATCGGGTCACAAGTAGACGAGGGAGACACATTCCAGTTGACACCACGTCTCTTTTGTCCACTTTCAACCACTTCTGTCCTGATTTCTTCGAGGGAAGGGTCTATGGGTGGGTATATCTTTCGATCTAATGGACAAAATAAGCTCACGCAATTTACATATGAACGCGACTGGAGACGACGGAAAAACACGGACACCATCAGCTTTCATTTCTGCTCTGACAGCCACAAGATCACGCCGAACGCCGTGAGTGTGTGTTAGAAATCAGGAATGGTGAGAGAACATTGTGCTTGGTATGTTTTTCATCTTCAAACCAAACTTGGGTCTCCAGCCGACAAAGTTTAAATCCCGTCTGGCTAGTGCGCTTCACATAATGTTTACGCATTAAGTCAGTATGAGTAGGCGGTTATAGATTAAATTGAACTCGTTCCATAATTGATGAACTTGACAGTTATTGAACCAAAATGAATTGATTTCAACTGAATAATGACTGATTACTGTTGTCTTTTTAGAGCTGCTTTACAGCAGAGTTGAATTCTGTTTGCATCATTGAATCATTATTTTCCAATTATCACTGCTTTTAAACAATTTGTATTTCATAAATCACTATATAAATAAAGGCAACTTGACTATAATACTATCCAGAGATATTCTCTCTGATGTTCCGTAAACAAAACTTTTTTGGTATGAATTCACGATCTAATTCATAAATCAGTGACGCCCCAGGTTAAACGCCGTGCCCATTTTTTAACCCGTCTCTTAAGTGTAAAAAAACTGTGGAAATGTTCCAACACAAGTCATTTTCTGAACATTTCACTCCAGAGTCCCCCATTATTTTGCTGTTCATTTGACATGTGACACTTAACGACTCCCTGACATTTTTGCCCACAAATTTGAGTTTATTTTCAGTCCAGTTAGTGCACTTAAAATGCTTTATTTCTGTGTGGTTTAAAATCAGTGTCTGGATGCACACGGCCCTTTTCCACCGCTGTGACTTAATTAGGCAGAGGACTGACACTTCTCAAGTGGCTGTCTGACAAGATGATCCACATGGGCCTGGAGAAAACGGTACAAGCACATTTGCTAGATTAGGCATTCAGGGGGAAGCTCTATGTAGATGTTTTTTCCCCCCACCGAAATCTTCCTTCTAAATGACTAAGACTTTAAAATGACAGAATGCAGGGGTCCAAAAGCATTCAGTGATGCGGAAGATGATAACCAGGGTTGTGTCTCAATACGCTCACTAGTTTAGTAGCAAGTACACACAGTCCTATTTAAAATCGCTCCAGTGCAGAAGCAGAAATGCTTCCTAAGTCGTCAATAATTATCACATTTGTGTTCACAATATTTACATCATAGGGAGTGAAATGAGACACATCCCAGATCTTAAAAAAAAAGGCCTTTGGTAAGGCTTGTCCAGGATTACTTTATCATGACAATAATGTAATAATCTCCATAAACGCTTGTTCATTTACTCTCACTATTGTTCTTTTAGCATGCTTTTATTTTTTTTCACTGCCGTCCCGTATAAACATAAGAGACACAGTTAATTAATTGCGGGGTTGTTTAAACCCCTGATTGTGTATCCGATTGGAGCTCGCCTTTAATGTGGCAATAAATCTCAAATGACTTTGAATTATTGTTCTGAATTAATATTAGAAACAGCTAATTTCCTCCCCCTGATTGCAATGACGAAAAGGATCCAGGGCCCTAATGTGAATCTCTGACATTGAGCGGCTACCTCGAAAACCATTTCAAATGTTCCCCCGTCACACGTGCCCATCCAGTGGCAGGGTCATTTCAAATTTCACCATTAGCTGCAAAGGCTAAATGACTCAATTGTGAGTTACCGTGGCACGCTTTCATTTGACGAGACACTTCAGAGGCACACTCTCAATTTTAATTAAGAAACACAAATGACCGGAATATTGCGTTCGTTTTGTCATATTGTTCAGCCTATCTTAAATCATCCTCAGGGTTCCATTTAAAGGAAGTTGGTATTCTGAAGCATAATGGCTCAACGGAGGGAATCAGGAATCCATCGGTGAGGCAAGGCGCTAAATAATTTATGGCTTTAATCTGTGCACTGAGGTGTGAGCTCTATGGCTGTAATTATAAATGCAAGGAGGAATTATTGCGGAATACTTTAACTGCATTAGGAGTCATCTGATGAGCTATCGTGATTGCCTGCTCATTTCCAACAATGGAGGGCACGACGGTGTCAGGATGCGCAAATCACCAGGTTCTTTCTCCCATTTACTATCAAATGTCACTTTCCTGTGATAAAACAGATACGATGGGGAGTGGTAATTGGTGGCTTGATTGCTGAAAAAATAAGGAAAACGCATAAAATGTTGCGAGTTTAGAGGGCAATTATCATTTTTCATCGTTTTGGTACTATGGGAAGATGTTGAGGTGATTCATATGCGATTCTCCGAGTGACATCATCAGGGTCAAATGTTACGAGATTGGAGCTAGATGTCTTTTTTTTTTTTTACTCCAGTGAGTATTTCTCAAATTATTTAGTCTCGGCTACAAAAATGAAATGGAAAATTTAACAATTCCACAATTTCCCATGAAAAAAAAAAGAAGAAGATAGAGTTCATTCAAAACACATTTAGTTGTATGGGGTAAGTTGTGTCAGTGCAATCTGGAATGAAATATTCTTTGAAAAGCTTACTTTAAAAAAAAAAAAGGTTTAAAGGTTTTTAACCAACACATACTGTACTTAAAATTAATAATTGTGTACATTTATTGCACCAATGCTAATCATAATCATGTTAACAAACAAGTATTCATTACTTCAGTGAGCTCATTGTTTCTGCCTTAATTACATTGTTTAAATTAGTACATTTTTAGCTAACTGTGATTTGTACTGAAATACATAACTTGAACAGTTACCTCTGATAACAGATCACTCTAAATTGTGATGCATTTTCTCTAAAGCTGCTTTGAAATGATGTGTATTGTGAAAAGCGCTTCACAAATAAATGTGAATTGAATTGAATTACATTTTAAAACACAGTTCTATCTTTAGTAGGTTTCATTGTGTTCACTTATTCACTCATTTACGTAGGAGGACAGAATTTTAATTGAACTTTTTACTTTAATTAAATCTTATAGTAACTGAGACCTTGTGACAACTAGCCCCAGTCTCCTGTACATGGTAAATGTAATCAAAAAAATCCCCAGAAAGATACTTCAAAACAATAGTGTAAGTTACAATTCTGTTATGTTCCAGTCAATAATAATGGATTGAAGTGAAGACTTGTAGACAGTTAGAAAATGTTAATGCTTTATTTGTAATGGTATAAAAGGTGCAGTGTTCTTTTGTCTCACTAAGCATTTCCCGATGAGACACCTTTTTTCTGCAATGCTAAATATACATTAATGTGAGACTTCCTTGTGTCAAACCTGTCCAAATCTGTAAGCCCACACACTGAATCTGCGCCTAAACGTGATTAAACTTTTATTTAAAGTGCTTTTCTGTTCTATCGTTGCGACACAAACATTTTACAGAGCAAATATACTGTACATTTCAGTAAATGTTTTTAATGTGTGTCTGGCTACCTGTGTCTGACCACCTGCGTGTTCACACAAGTGCATGATCAGATCTGCAAATTACAGTTAATGCATTGATCAATTTGTTGTTAAACGTAATACAGTTAAAACTTGCCATATCATACAAATAAATAGTAGTCATAGCCAGAGCTATTGCATGCAAACATCAGCATTTATGTCTCAAGCAGTAATACATTTCATTACTGGTGGTGCATTTGAACAGGGTGCAAAGACTTACGTCAATGTATTCTTAATCTTTTTATGATTATTTATTTTCTAACAGTACACTTCATTCTAACCCAGCCAGTGTGTCCATTTAGTCCTTAATATGATGAAATGTTGATTCTGAAGTTGAAGTTTAAGCATTCTACTGTACGTAATGCTACTTGAAACATTATGGAAAGAAAAAGGAGGAAGAAAAAAAGAAAAAAAAGTAGACAATTTGACCCGTGTTTTATAAAAGCAGAGCAATTACAGTTATTTACCAACAAGATAACTACAAGTAGTAAAAATCAACAAAGCTACTCTTTGTCCATTTCCACAAACTGTGAATGATTCTCAGGGGATTTACTGTGAGTTTTACTTAAGTGAAGTTTGACCGCGTGATTGCTGGCAAATGTCCGACTGCAAAGCTTGCATTTGAACTTTGAGTCAGATTCCTCTTCTGTGATCTGCGAATCTGTCGGCCGGGCATTGAGCGCCTTTGAAAGTTCGGGCTCTTTTATTTTAGTTGGGTGTTCTATGGGTAGTTTGTTCATGTCCTTGATTTGGAAACCCAGGTGGTTCTCAAGATGGGATATAAACCCAGAGGGCGTTCTGAATTGCGATGCACAGTCATTGCAGTAGAAGATCGGATGGCCAGTGTCCATGTTCTTCAAAAACTTGGTCCCTCCCGTTTTTCTAAGCTGGTACTTCACGTTGGCGAGCCAGTGGCTGATGGTGGTCATGGAAAGCCCGGTGAACTTGGAGATGTGCATCCTCTCCTGAGGGCCGAGGTCTGAGAGGAGATACTTGCCCTCCGAAGTTAGAAAAAGGCTGGAGGCGAACTGGGCTTGAAGGATGAGCAGATGCTGGGGGTTCCAGTTGGACTGTCGACCTTTACGCTTGTGAACCGAGTACATCTCACTGGAGACGTCTTCGAATCGTCGCACGTCTGTCTCCAGCTTCATAGCAGGCACTCTCGCTGGTATTGAGGGCTTTGGGGTTGTGGCTTTTGGAAGAACCTTCACCATGTCAGCAATGTCGGAGAGTGCATGTTTCTGGTGCACTGGAGTGGAGGACTGCAGTAACAGGGAACAGTTTGGTTTGTTTTGTTTGTATTTTGTCAAGTCTATTGGCTGGTCGTCATTTGTGAACATGAAGCTATTGCTGGTCCTGATGGCAGCAGATGCTGAGAGTGCTGAGACTGGTTTCTCTAAACCTCTACTCAGTTCTGAAAAAATGGATTGTGTGCGATGAGAGAGGAAGCTTTCGGGCCGGGGCTTGTTTGCTTTACCCAAATGATTGTTCAAGACAGACTGTAGTGCGCTTAGAGGGTTTATATTAAGGACTTCCTGGGAGTCGTTGACAAGCTCTGAAGAACTGCTGTGCCCGTTGCTGGCAGGGGGGCTAGGTGATGGGTTCCCTCTGTCAGAGAAGGCTGGGCTCAACTTCCCTTTGATTGTGTCATTCTCTTCACTTACACAGTCTGCATCTAGCTTTGAAGAGGAGGAATCATCATCTTGACAATCACTGTCATCATTCTCCGCCAGATCAAACCTACTGCTCTGGCTCTCTTTGCCGTCAGATGCGCCACTCCTCTCCTTTTTAATGTCTGAATTGTGATGTCCCTGGAAACTTTCAAGTCCCCTAAGACCCTGATAGAACTTTCCCTTGGGTGCGATGGGTCTGTGCTTGTGGTTGAGATTCTGCTTGAGCTGGATGTGAGGAGAAGAGGAAAAGGAGGCAGTCTTGATAACCCCTGATAGCTGGTACGCAGCATGAATGCTTGGGTAAGCGCTCCAGCTGGGGGTCCCTGTTTGAGCTTTATTGATCGCCGAAGCCACCGTATTCGCTAAAGACTTGAGAATGTCACCGCCTCCACTGGACCCCTGCTCAAGGTCTTCTTCTCGCAAGTACGGATACTTAAAACAGGCGTCGGCGGACTTCCGGTCCTCCTCATCTTGTTTGTCGTCCTTGTCTCCGTTTTTCTCAGCTTTGTCTGGTGACATATCCCTCGGAGTAGCCCTCTCAGAGTCACCAGATGCTGTGCTTTTTGGAGAAACCTTTTCTCCTTCGAGTTCGTTCACTGTTGGTTCAGCAAGTGTCTGCATTTTCTCTATTGCTAGAGGATCGAGGGCTAGTTGTTTGCCTTTCTTGGAGGCTGAATTGGTCACTTTAATGAAGTGGCCGGTGACCATCATGTGAGTGGTAAGCTGCTGGAGTGTATCGTGGGAGCTTCCGCACTCCATGCACTTAAGGATCTGAGATTTGCATGTCTCAAACTGCCATGTGTAACTAGCACCGTTCTGATAGCCATAGCGGTTGTTGGGAGCATTGGCGAGGCCGGACAATCTTTGTGCCTCACTGTAACCTGTGGTGGAGTCAGGCGAACAAGGCCTCGTGGCTTCAAATGCACGTTTCTTTGCTGGTGGGAGTAATTTTGGAGTGATTACTGGAATAGGTTCTTTCAAAGGCACTTTCTGGTAATGCTTTGTTTTGATCATGTGGACGCTTAGGTCTTGTAGAGACTCGAAAGAGTGGCCACAGAACATGCACTTCAGCACCTTTTGTGCATCTTCCTTGCCTTCCATGTCTTGAAGGTTCCTCTTCCGGTTCTTGGATGATGAAGTGGAGGCGATGTTCTGCCTGGTGTGGTTGTCATCCTGGTAGTGGCCACTCTTGTTCATGTGCACCGTCAAATCCACCAGGGTGTCATACGCTGCACTGCAGTCTTTGCAGCGGAAGCGGCTAGCTCCCGTAAAGACAGTGCCGCACGCTTTGCTACTTTGCCTGTACAGGTGGACAGAGCTGAACAGATTAGGCTTTGACACAGGTTTCGGGGACAGCGTTTGCTGCAGGGTTTTTGAAAGTGCGTCCTGGTGCCAGTCAAACTCGCTCTTGGTGCTCCCGTTGGTGCTGTCACAGTTTGCTTTGCTGCCAGTGTTAGCAACCTTCAAATCTAGTCCAATCTTTGACCAGTAGGAGTCTGAAAGGAAGTTGGCATAGGCAGCCCTCATTTTCTCCAGGCTACTGTGCATGTCATCCTTCACTTTTGAGCTCTGGCTCTCTGTGTCCTTCTGACTTCCTGGTGGCGAGGTCTTAAAGTCAGACAGTCTGTCACTGCCATCGCTCAGACGGGATTCCAGCTCAACCTCCTGGTTGGATAGGACACTGACCGGAGAGTTTTGGAAGCTGTAGCTGCTTTTGTTGTCTATGTCTTTGTCTTCTTTGTCCTTGGAAGTGGGCCTCTCAGAATTCTCCTCCTCTGTCTGCATTTCATTTTCGCCCTCCTCCCCTGTGATCGACTCTTGGACACCGACATCATCATCTGGCTCATATGCTGAAAACAGAAGAGGCAGAGAAAAAGTGTTATTAGTGCTGTCAACCGAACTGTAATACAGTGATTAATGAGATGAATTTGCAATATTTCCTGAGAAAAGTTTCCTTCAGTTTGTAAGAATCATTTTTTATTGTATTTTTCTTGAATTATGTATTAAAGGTATAACCTTAGATATAACTGTAAAAATCAAATCTTTTTAGTGTATATACAATACATATGTGGGCATTAGAGATTTAAATGAAATTGATGTAATTTATTATTAGAAATCAGTGTGCAGTACTGTTATCCTTCTGTAGCATTGTAATCCTTTCTCACAGATGCTTGTGTGCCTGTAATCTTCTCTTGGTAATAGTGGGCAATTTGGCAGTGTGTGTGATTCATAAGTCACAAGTCACTGACTTAGTTTTCTCAAGGTTTCATCTGTTTACAACAGCTGTATGGGTGCAGAGTAACAAAAGGTGATTTTCTCTAGGTGATGTGCGTTATTGCAATAGTTGAGTTGTTAAACTATAGTTTGATAGGAGTTAAGTTGATTCCTGCACATCTCAAAACCTAAAGTTAAATCTATTAAGGAGTCTGCATGCGATAAAGCTGATCTGAAGATATATTTCCCTTTAAAGCATTAAACGGTTAAAAAGTGAGTTCACAATGTCTAAAAAGTTATTATTTACTGTCAATCATTCTCATTCAAAACGAGGCAAAAACATCATAAGGCCGCATAAATGCAGATAAGTTAAAAATAGTTAAATGCAACCTGGCATCCTTCTGATCCCTCCTGAATATGTGCTGGCTACAAATTAACCACTATTGACTAGATTCTAAATAATTTCCTAAATCTTTCATCACTTCTTAAACCGTACTGTATTATTTACTTAATATAAAATATATCCAAGTCCGTCAATTACATCAATCGCTGCGGTCACGAAAAATCAAGATCATCTATATTTTATGACCACATATTTGATAGCACTTTGAATTTCAAGTGCTGTTACGCACAGATGTGCTCAGTTAAATATACATAGGACCTAACAGCCCAGGCCAGGCACTTGCTTTTCATGTGGTTAATATTTTTTTTTGAGCTGGTGATGCTCAATGAGGGCAACTCTCGAATATGAGGACTGAAAGTGCTACGCTGTGTAGCCCTCGCCATGTCCTGTGCCTTTGGATTCTGAAAATAAGACTTTTTAATCAATATTTCAAAGGTGCCTCAGGAGGAAGCCTGGAGGTGAACTGATGTCAGCAAATGGATAAAGATGGAGCTGGGATTTAGCCTTCCCAAACAGACCCAAAGAATGGGGTCCCTCAAACAAGGGGCCCGACGTGCCGGTACAAAAGTTTCCCCACATGCCGCGACCTTGATCTTCCGCAATGAAGATTTCTCAAATGACTGACTACGACGGATGATTGCATCCCAGAATGTGCTCATGCACTAGCTTTTTCCAAGAGGAGAATAATGTTTTATGTATTGCAATGTGTATATATAGTTGTGACATAAAAGGAGTGAGATTGTGTGGATGGCTTCTCTGTGGTGTCTCAACTGTTTGTAATCACTCAGCCAGTCGACTGGCATCATGACAGACAGCAGTGTAGTCTTTGCTTAGCTTTAGATTGTTTACAGGATGTGTGGGATCAAAAAAAAAAAAAAAAAAAAAAACTACTATAATTTTGAGACTGAAATTAACCTCGTCTTCCTGTACACAATTGCACAATCCCCGTTCTGTTACAACGAAATAGTTAAGTCATGGTGCAACACACTTTTTCAGAGACTGGCATGTTTCTGCATATCTCTTGTGTTTATGAGATTTTTACGATAGCTGCTCCATGAGAGTATTTACAATCTAAACAAGCAAAGTCACCATGACACCATACACCTGGAGGAATCAATCGACGGCTATTTGGAGTGCGGATGAAAGATAGACGGCTAAATGAAAAATGCATTAGTCAACCACACTACATTTTAGTGAACATGTAATACTCTTCAACCTAATAAAAAACCAGGACAGGTCTGAGGAGTGTCTCATTCAGAGCAATTAAAATGGTTTAATGCATGTTTCATAACTTGGGCACGCTGTTGGATCAGCTCAGCCTGGAAACCATGTCCTTACACTTCAAAACAATTAAACAAAATACTTGCTAATTTTACAGTATTTTGACATTTTCACACACAATTGTTATGCATAAAATCACCATTGTCTTTTAAACAACTTAACTTTGTTTCACAATTCATTTAAGCTCTATTTTATTCTAGAGGTGATAAAATAACTGCTTGAATATATTTTTAAATGCCATTTATTCCTGTGATGTGTAATTTTCAGCATCATTACTCCAGTGCTCAGTGTCACATGAACCTTCAGAAATCATTTTAATATGATGATTTGCTGCTCAAGAAACATTTCTGATTATTGTCAATGTTGAAAACAGCTGTGCTGCTTCATAGTTTTGTGGAAACTGTTTGATGAATAGAAAGAACAGCATTTATTTGAAAGCATTACAAATGTCTTTACTGTCACGTTTAAACAAATGTATGTGTCCTCCTTACTGAATAATATGATTAAAATATATTCATTTAGCTTGAACAATGCAGTGCAGCATACTTATTATTTGTCTGATAAAACCTTGAAATGATTTACTTTCTAAACCTCATCAAGCTGGAAAAGGCACCCGTTTCATAGATTAATGTGGGTGGCATTATTGCAGTCACTGTTCCCCGGGCTCCAATTTCTCCATCCTCCGAGCATCTGGGATACACATTAATACAACCACAGGCACATGTTAACCTTCCAGGCCCAGATCTCTCCGAAATCCCTTCAAGAATGGTTACATTTCGCTTCCTTACCCATTTGTAACAGGGAGCTTGTGTTAGCCAACTTGTGATCCCTGCCAAGCGGCAGGATTTCGGAGTACAAGATCAAACACAAGGACACCACTCCCACAGACATGAGATACACCAGCCTTTCCCATAATCCACTACTGTCGACATAAGGACGCAGCCACACGAGCAGGCCAGCAGCAGTCGAATCCCACCCCCCCCCCCTCTTTTGTTATTGATGTTTGAGCCAATAGAACAACCAAAGCATAATTTGATCTCCGACGTGGGCCATTTGTATTAATTTCAGTAATATTCAATATGCATTATTTTGATTTGGTCCAAGCAGCGCATACATGAATGCTTTTTGTAATCATGCAAGTACGGCACCTCATTCATTTAACCTCTCAGAGAAGCGAGGCACAGTTAGCAGGCTGGTACGCCGCAGGCCCGCGCACGGTTGTTGGGCTCTCTGCGCTATATCAGAGCAATGAAAACAGCCGTCGGTCCAACTAGGCTTACAAAACGAGGCACTGGCACGCCTGTGCAGAGATTTAGCATGTCATAAACTTCTGTAAACCCTCCAATCTGTGTCACAACAAATTTATATCTTCAGACAGGGATATTCAAAGGTCAAAAAACCAAAGGTGTCCATCATAAATCAGCCACTAAGTGTTTATAACATTAATCCGTTGGGAAAGACTCCTGGCATAACACAGCGGCAGCTGGATTTCAAAGAGCTGCCGGATTCCCAGCCAAATGGCTGCAGAAGAGCGAAGAGAAACGCGAGCATTAAATGCGCTTTTCACATCTGATTCATATATACAGTAGCGCTATTATTATGCTTTTTTCTTAAGAGTCTGTTCTTATTACTGTAAGTGTGATCAAAGGCTGGAACAAAACCGTTTTTAATTGTAAAAGAGACAGTGATGGATTTAAAGTTTCTTTTTTTGCACAATGGTGTCAGACGTTTTGATGAACCGTATTCTAAACCTACAAAAACTGTAATGAGTTACTGATTTTGCACTTTGATGGATCAAAGTGAGTGTAATCTGTATCATTTCCTCTGGCACCTTCATTTTAATGTACTAGTGAAAAAAATGTGCTGGCTTGAAATTTCATGCACCAAAATGAAGTTATAGGGGGTCCTCTTTTTTTTTTAAGGAGTTAATGAAAGACAGTTAAAAGAGTGTGATATTAAAAAAGAAGCGAAAAAGTTGAGCTTTACAAAAAAAAAGCATTGAAAAATGTAATATGCATGTGTAATTTAATACAGTGCTTCAAAATGAGGATCCATCAGACATCTCTGTTCAACTCTTGATTGAACCAGCCTTTAAAACTAACACAGAAAAATTGAAATGAGTAAGAAGATATAACTTTTAGACTTTTCATTGGAAATAGGCTCATTTATTTTTATTTTTCGGCTTTTTGAAAGATATAGTAAAAAGCATCAGGAAGTTATTGAGCACCACAGCTCCAACTTGTCAAAACCAGCGGTTCTTAAAGGGATAGTTCACCTATTAAGTTATCATTTACTCACCCTGGTGTTGTTCTATGGTCTTCTGTGCATGGCTAAGTGACGCGCGTTCTTGAGACTCTATAGCGTTTCAGTCCGACTCGCCCAGAAAAAGCACACAAGTTTTGAGAAATCAAGACTAAAATAACATAACATGCAGTACAATCCATGTACCTTCTTCTCTGAGGTGAACACAGTATAACCGATGTGTTCATCGCAACAAGAATGTGTTATCGCGTTCACATTTGTCAGCTGTCCTTCTGACTGAGATATTCAACTCAGTAAAGAAAGCACATGGATACTTTTTTGGGGATTTATAGGCGTTGTATTTCATGTTGAGTTTTTATTAATCTTGATAAACTTGTGTGCTTTTCTCTGAGCGAGAGTGAACTGCGCCGCTAACAGAGAGTCATAAATGCGCAGTCGAGCACAGAAGGCCAACGGCAAAGGTCAGGACTTTTGTAAAATTATGAATTTTTTTTTTTTTATTGTATTACCCCCCCAAAAATCATGTGTTGCATTCTGTAATACTTCTGCATGTTTTTTAAAGCTTGATGCCCGTCGCTATTAACTGCCATTATATGTATATGCGCGAGCGTTTTTGTGGTCCGAAAAATAAAGAATGGCATTCGGCATTAGTACAACACCAGGGTGAGTAAATGATGACTTAATTTTAATTTTAGGGTGAACTATCCCTTTACAATAGTGGATCACGACCCCAACAGGTCATACGTCTGTTCTAAATAGGTAATTGAAAACAGGCAAAATAACTGCTAATTATTAATGAATTAAAATAAATAAATAAATGACCATTGAGCAAAAGTAACAGATCTTTATCGGCCTCTAAAACATATTATAAAGAGATTAAATGTATCATAAATAATTATATATACAAATAAAAAGACAAACTCTGATCATCAAGGCAACAAACTTTACCTAAACAAGTGTAAGTTTATTTGTATTAAAAAAATTTTTTTCCTCTCTGCCAATTACTGATGTCATTTACATTGTATTAGTTCTCGAGTTTATAAATATAATAAGTGCAATAGTTAAATTAAAAGAAAATTGTATCATAAAATACAACTAATCATATAATCATACTTAGCTAGCAAAGTAAATACATTTTTTGCTTATATTTTGTTGAAATTAAATGGAAATTCTGTCATCATTTACTTATCCTCAAGTTGTTCCAGACCTGTATGAGTTTCTTCTGTTGAACAGAAAAGAAGATATTTTAGATATTTTGAAGAATGTCGGTAACCAAACAGTTGATGGACCCCATTGACTTCCATTATATTTTTTTCCATACTATGGAGGTCAATGGGGTCCATCAACTCTTTGGTTACCGACATTCTTCAAAATATCTAAAATATCTTCTTTTGTGTTCAGCAGAGTAATACAACTCATACAGGTTTGGAACAACTTGAGGGTGAGTAAATGATGACAGAATTTTCTTTTTTTGTGTGAACTATCCCTTTAAGGCCATGTGTCCAATCAAACTCATGCCACCAATGGTGGATTCTAGTCAAATAAGGCCGATGCTAACAGGGACATGAACACAATAAACAGTCATTCTTGTACTGTGTCAGGTCACCACTGCAAAAACCAAATCTAGCGGAACAGCAGAGCTCCAGATCATGTGCGCTAACCACTGCGGCAACAGAATTAGACACAGCTCACACAGATGCAGTGAAACTCACAGTCACAGACTCTCCACTAATACAGGGGTAACAGTAATAACACCATTAAAAACATGGCGTACGAGGCGTTGGAGTTTCCTTGGTGGACGTGTCCTTTTAGCGTGCCACTGCAGTGGGTTAATCATCCCCTTTGAGACGTGTGAGGTTCTGTTGGGGGTAAATCTGTCAGTCAGCATTCAGTCAGGGGTGTGATCTGCATTAGTTCAAGGAACGAACGTAACATTCAGGCAGTCCTTGTGCAAGAAGTTTTCCTGTCACTCTCTAGTTTTCCATGCCACCCGAACTGTTTGCCGGCTTCCCCGCCTGCCCTAATGCTAATATTTCTATCAGCACATCATCAAACATTTACCCCCGTAGCAGTAACATTTCTATCATCGATCAGTTCAGCGGGCGAGCAGGGAGCCAGCTGCAACATCTCCGGCCCTCCGCGAATATGCGAAAGGTAACGCTAGCGTCGCAGGAGACCCTCTAATTCTGAGGCGTTGTTGACAGGTCTGGCGGTCCGTGCCACTTTCGCCACGGATCTCCTTGCCGTCTCAGGCTACAGTTTTTGCCGTGCATGGATCGATAGCTCTTTTTACTTCTCATTGATTGTCTAGCAGCATGAGAGACCTAAGCAGAGGCTGTTATGACATTTCTAGATTTCCCCCTGTCCTTGGAACAATCAATTACACGCGCATGGCAATCAAAACCTCTTTGCAAAATGAACCTGCTCCATGACATTTTCATCTCCCGGATTTATGCCACGCTTTAAAAAAAGAGAGAGGAGGAATCGGAGAGCGAGAGAGAGAGAGAGAAAAGGGAAGATTTTCGTGTCCCACATAAAAAGGCTGCACACACACACACACACACACGCGCACGCTAACGAAGCAGGTCATGTGAGTGCTGTAATCTCCACTGCAGTCAGTACTGCACAGGCAGGCCTTTGTTGGACACACTGGTTTGGCTATTGATTTTTGTCATAAGCTATGACAGCCAAGATCACTGTGGGTTTACCTAACTGTGCCCTAAATAGAGTTCAAGAGTCTTGCGGCGTGCCGAGCTGCGGCGCACGAAGACTTTGATAAATCGCATGTAACAGAAAGACATTCTCATTTACCAGCGCCTGCCACTCCCAACACGTCTGCAGTGTAGCACAGGAAATATGGAAGATGCAAAAGCAACGTGCTGTAACTGTTCAGACTGCGCAATCAACGCCTGCGGGGACGGCAAAAGTTGATGAGATATTTTTTACTACTAGACATTTTATTATAGTACTTTTAATACAATTATAGCACTTATTACTGTTTTGAGTTAGCTTTTATTCTTATTTTTTCATTTTAGTGTTTGTTTGTTTCAATAATTTTAAGTGCTTATCTACAGTATATTGACTCTATCATGTATGTATGTATGTATGTATGTATGTATATATACATGTATATATATATGTATATATATATATATATATCTCCGTTTGGAAACATTCATATTTTGAATGTCTCTTCTGCTCATCAAGGCAGCATTTATTTGATCAAAAATACAGAAAAAAACTGTAATATTGTGAAATATTATTCAAATTTTAAATAATGGTTTTCTATTTTAATATACTTTAAAAATGTATTTTTTTCCTGTGATCAAAGCTGAATTTTCAGCATCATTACTCCAGTCTTCAGTGTCACATGATCCTTCAGAAATCATTCTAATATGTTGATTTATTATGTTGTATTTTTTTTTTTATAACATGATACTTTTTTCAGGATTCTTTGATGAACAAAAAGTGAAAAAGAACAGCATTTATTCAAAATAGAAATCTTTTCTAACAATATAAATCTTTACTTTCACTTTTTCAAGAATTACTGACCCAAACTTTTAAACAGCAGTGTATATTGTTAGACAAGATTTCTATTTTAAATAAATGCTGTTCTTTTTTTAAAACTTTTTATTCACCAAAGAATCCTGAAAAAAGTATCACAGGTTGTACAAAAATATTAAGCAGCACAGCTGTTTCCAACATTGATAATAAATCGTCATATTAGAATGATTTCTGAAGGATCATGTGACACTGAAGACTGGAGTAATGATGCTGAAAATTCAGCTTTGATCACAGGAATAAATTATATTTTAAAGCATATTCAAATAGAAAAACATTATTTAAAAATTGTAATGATATTTTACAATATTACTGTTTTTCCTGAATTTTTGATCAAATAAATGCAGGCTTGATGAGCAGAAGAGACTTCTTTAAAAAAAAAAAAAAAAACATTAAAAATAGTAATGTTTCCAAACTTTTGATCGGTACTGTATTTAACTCAGCTATAGATTATAATAAGCATGCCATCAGACGTTTGGCTATTTAGTAAATCAAAGCACTGCAAGGCACCAATACCCGACTGTGCTGACGCAACGTCAATTAATACTTAACAGGCCCAATTAAATCTTTTCCCAATGTTGCGCCGCAGGCACACAGAGAGAGCTGTGAACCTTCTCACATGTCAACATTTACACTAACCAGAAGACAGAAACACCAGATCTGAATCAAGCACAAAAACATGTTCGTCATCAACAGCTAGAAAGATTGAGAAAATACTTCAATCCTTACAATAACAAAACTCTGATTATCAAGAGAAAGTGTGGGAAAAATCCACTAGCAATTTATTATGATCAAAAATGTTTTAATTGATTTCATTTGAATAAAAAATGTGCCTGCATGCCTAATTTTCACAGAAAAATATTAATTAAAATTATATTTATCTGGTGTCATTTACATTTTAATAAAGTCGAATCTTCTCCTTCATTTAAAACTAGATATTACAGTATAATATTAAATCTAATATATTAGTGACATATCAGTGTACAATATTTCAGTGTTTCTGTAAACGCATTGACTGCTCCACAAACCTCTTCCAGGGCTCTGTCTGGAAACCAGGCGGCGGAGAGATTAACGTTAACTTTTTTTATGCATGACAGAGATGTTACTTAAAGCACATTACTTCCTTGACTAAACAGGAGCAATTCATGCAGATAAATGCCTTGCTTTCATATACCCACGCATTAAATATTTAATGGTATAATATAATCAAAAAGAGTCTCACAATTCAGGCAGGACACAGGGAAAGTTGCAGCAATTGTGTTTGATTTGATCCGAAGCTTTTGGAGTCGCTCCGACCGCTGTTGTACATCACAAGACATTCTTTGAAAGGACAGATTAGGGTAAACTACAAGGGAACATTTTTAGAAGATAAAAGATAACAAACATTGCTGAAAATAATTACAAAAAGCACTTTATGGCCTCTACGGCCTCATCTGTTATAAACTGATCCTTCGCCGTTTGTGTCATAAACACCTGCGGTCCGTAAACGGCCAAACGTTGGTGATCTTCTCGCTGGTAAACAAAGTGCTCCTTTGAGGGCGCTCTACCTCAAACAGACAACGCTCCTGACTCTCCTTCTGCACCAGTACACAAGCTCCGGTTTCCTCTCTGGCCACAGTGAACCAGATCGTGCTGTACTAGGCTCTCGTCCATGATCCAGACGATGATGATGGATCCTGAGTCTGATAATGAGAGTGAGCAGTGGGAGGGGCTAAAGACTTGGACTCCGTCCTCATCCTCTACTACTAAAACATTCTACTGCCACGACAATGTTTCATTTTGTCCATTTACTAGTCGACTAGTCTAAGAAATCCTCAGAAGAGTCAAAAACAGTCTGTATAAGTGATTCACTTGAAATAGCCTATACTTAATATGAATTAAACAGTCAAATACCATATTGAAGCTGCTGAAAAATGTGTACACATGACACTATACATTATTGAAAGGTATTTATTCGTTAGGATGTTGATATACTGTAGGATCTGTTGTTGTCAAGTTAGTTTCATTCATAATGTGTGTACAGTAGTTGACTCTCACAAGCATCCCTCCTGTAAATTCTAAAGAGCCCAAAATGGGGCTCTAACCCAAGATCTTCACTGAAAAAACTGTTCTTAATATATTAAGCAAAAAATGACCTAGCTTATTGCCTGCTAAACACAACAGTGTTAATAAATAGGGCTACTAATTTAAAATCAAGGTCAAATCTATTTCATTGTATAATATGCAGATTAGTTTACAAAACAAACATATTTATGTAAATTTAGTAATAAGGAAATATCCTACAATTTTTTATTTAAAAAAATTAGGTGTATATATATATATATGTATATATTGTAATGAATTAATGACAGCCTGATATGATAAATTATTTATTATATTTTTACAAAACATAATTTCAAATGAATGAATTATCTATTCAACATTATATATATATACCGGTATATATATATATATATATATATATATATATATATATATATATATATATATATATATATATATATATATATATATATATATATATACACACACCTAATTTTTAAAATTATTAAAAAATTCCAATTAATAAATTAATCACATTATTAAATATCTGCAGTGGAAAGCCCTTAAAGGAAGATATATAATAAGGACATTTTCTACAATCTTAATTTAAAGGCTTTTTTACAGCAAATATTTATTAATGTGATTTATTTATTGGAGATTTTTTTTTAATAATTGTCAAAAATGAAATGGACATTGTAATGAAATTAATATATATATATATATATATATATATATATATATAGGCCCCCAAATGAATTAATGATTAACAGCTGACATCCCTATTAATAGATTAATTAAATATTTGTATTTATTTTTTACTAAATATATTTTGAAATAAATTAATTATTTATTCCAAATTATATATATCTACAATTTTTTTTGTCATTCCCAATAAATGGAAGCACTTGGAACATTATGACACGGGTCACGCCACTACAGTGTCTCTACCTGGACTGTCAGCGGCTCCTCCAGTAAGAGTGTGATGAGGCCTGATGGAGGAGCACTGGCCCCCGCCGGCCCCCGCCGGCCCCTCACACTCATCTGAACACGAGCAGTCAAGCAAGCAGGCTCGGGCTAATGAAAGATCATCAGGCTGTGCTTTAAATTTCCTGATTGAATGTCAGTCGCGAATGTTTACGTGGAGGGAAGAGAGAGAAAGAGAGAGAGGGCTGCACTTTTAAAGGAGCACTGTCACCTGTCATCAAGCTCTTTTGTTCAGTCAATAAGAAGTCTGCTAAAGAAGAAACAGGAGAGTTTAGATGACAGTCAGAATGCAAAGACTGCAATAAAACTTGTTAAGTGTTTGCCACTTATTTTCTATCTAAGAAAAGAGAAAGATGGGACAGGAAATTACTTGGAGAAGACCAGGAACTGTCATGAACTCAATTCAAACAAATTCAGCTAATTTCGTTTGACCGTATTTTCTTTCTTTCTTGCCATATGCTTTACAGAGAAAGTGAGAGATTTTGAGAGATTACAGGAAATTAAGTGAAGAAGTTCAAGAAATAGATAGTAGGGATGCACCGAAATGAAAATTCTGGGCCGAAACCGAAAATATATAATGCATTAATAATCAATTAATTATTCAAACTTATTTAATAATCAGCACACACATAGCTAAAACTGAGTTGTACAAACATTTAAATTGCACATAAGGCAGCTTTTATATAAACTTTTTAATAACAGAATTGTTTCAACTCCAGTTTGTTGGAGAAATATAAACATTTCAACGACAATAAACTGTAATAACTTGTTTTCATGACAGATTTATTCATGAAGACATCACTAACAGGCTAAGTAAAAATATAATATAGTGCATATATGCTCTTCTCTAGAGTTATTTTGTCTAGCTAACTAATGAGTTTCTGGACATTGAATAGCTTTCTTGAGGTAAATGTAATGTTAAGTGACATTGTATAGCGTATATTGTCAATATTACATTGTATACCGAAAATAGAAAATTTTCAGTTGCCGGAATTTCGGTGCATCTTTAATAAACAGGATCAGCAAAGGACAGATTCAAATCTGCATCACCCACATGAACATCAACATCTAAACTTCAACTCTGTTTATTTCAGCCCCTTTTATTTATAGGGAACATGAGATAGGACAGGAAACTATGTCATATATCAGGAAATAAACAGGATCCGGTCACAAACCGAATCCAAACGCAAGTCTGAATATGCAGTGCACCATGGCTCACCAAGTATCCCAAACTAGATTCAAACTCATGCGCCCACATGAGCACATGCATTAACATATGCATGAGTTAAGTCTAAATCATTTTATATGGCTTCTTGTTATATTGCGCACTAAAAGACATACAAAAAAGACTCGCATTAAATCGTAATGCATGCATAATGCTAATTAGATATTCAAAATATCTTGAAACACAGAACAAAGTCGTGACATTAACAAATGTCACAGGACACAATGAGGTGTGAGAGCGTGGAACACCTCACTTCCTCTGAAACAGCTGCTGAGGTACTGAAGCGCTTGCCACTGTCCTAAACGAAAGTAGAGGGGACGTACTGGTGGAAACAGATCCACTGGGACACGTTCTCCCGTCCTCTGTGCTTCATATGAACAAAGCCCTCATGTGGCCTTTGTCACAGTCACCTTGTCTGACATATATAAAAAGGACTGAACGTACCGATGAATGCAAAGACAAAGAAGTGGGGTATTGGATCAGAGAACACATAACTCCTCTTTTTATCTATTTCCTCTGTCTATTTAGGGATTTCACATTGTAATGGGATTCAGAGGTCCTAATTGATTTTTTCGAGTTTGAGAACATGCAAATACTTAAAGAAGTGATGATCACAGCCTGTTTTTGTGACCGCACGTCATTGAAGACAAACCAAGCCCTCTTCTTTTGACACCGTGCGAGACGTTTCATATCTATAGGCCGCTTTTAATCAACCACTTCTTAA
This sequence comes from Squalius cephalus, assembly GCF_949319135.1. Taxonomy (NCBI): domain Eukaryota; kingdom Metazoa; phylum Chordata; class Actinopteri; order Cypriniformes; family Leuciscidae; genus Squalius; species Squalius cephalus. The sequence continues at coordinate 29,008,727 of NC_137139.1, forward strand.
TATGCCTTCAAAAACTGTTGAAGACTTGTAGCATTATGGCAAGAGATTTAAGCGGCAGACACTTCTCATCAAGGGTCAAGTTTAACAGATTTCAAACTTTGGATGAGAAAGAAAAAGAGAATGTTTTCTTTTGCTAACCCTCATGTTATTTCCTAATGTTTATTACTTCCTTTCTCCTGTGGAACACAAAAGGTGTCTTTTCAATATCAACATGCAGTGGTGGACGAAGAACACAAATCAAGTACTTGAGAAAAAGTACAGATACCCTAACAATACTCCAGTAAATGTATTGAGTACTCCTTTTCAAAGTACAAAAGTACTTGATCTTTAATGTACTTAAAGGGACAGTTCACCCAAAAATTTAAATTCTGTCATCATCAACTGACATTCTTCAAAATATCTTCTTTTGTGTTCAACAGAAGAAAGAAACTCATACAGGTTTGGAACAATATGAGGGAGAGTAAATGTTGACAATTTTCATTTTTGGGTGAACTGTCCCTTTAAGTGCATTAACAAAGTAAAAATACTTTGTTACTGTCCACCACTGTCAATATCAATAACAATATCTCCATATAATGCAAGTGAATGTGTCAAAAAGCACCATAAAGTATCGTACAATATCCATACAACTTATTTAAAATCTAATGATGGCATATGATATTTTATGAACAGAATAAATCAAATAAGGTGTCATTAGATGGTCTACAGATTTGATGTCACATGCAACACGTCTAAAACAGGGAACTACACTGGAGGACAAGATTTTCATTGAAAAATTATTTTAATTGCTCTCATTTGAAGGAATAGTTCATCCAAAACAAAACTTCTGTCATCATTGACACTGTCAATTCAATTCTAATCAAATTAACTGCATTAATAAAATACATGCAAATTTAGTAATAAGGGAATTTTCCTATAATCTTCATTTGGGGACTTTTTTCCAACATATATGTCTTTTATTTTTGATTTGACATTTTCTTTGTAATCAATCAATGTGCCCTAATATCCCTAATTTAAAAAAAGGCTATATTAACTTATCTAATGAGTGTATTTATGGTGTTATTTTTATTTTAGAACAGGATATTCTTTAAAAACTCAACATTTGTGTCCTCTGGAAAAAAAAAAAGTGGTTAGGATTGAGATGATGAAAGAATTTAGATTTGTTATATTAAAAGTCTTTCTAAATAGATGAGTCATACAAACAATATTTATGGTGTGTTTTTGTTTTGTCAGTTTTGAGTTTCCCAGTCCCCATTCACTTTCCTTATATGGAGAAGAACGACCAGGATACTCTTCAAAAACACACCTTTTATGTTCTGTGGAAGAAAGAAAGTCGTAGCGGTAGGAAACGACATGAGAATGATTAAATGATGACAGAAATGTAATTTTTGGGTGAACTACCCCTTTAAAACCATTTACATTTTCATGTGCCCTCCCTCCCCTAGCAAATATTCTATGGATCTTTCATTAGATTCTGGCCCCCCTCCAGTCGCCACTTTGCCTTATACAAGCAGTTTTGTGCCGTTTTCAGCAAAGGATGCATTTTTTATATTCCAAGTTCATTAATAGTAGATAGCCAGTTTTTCCCTTCATTAAATACAATGAGACATCCCAGTGTATTTGCAACAGAAGCGTGGGGCTGTCAGCTTCTTGTGGGACCAAAGGCTGTTTGGTGGCACAAATAAAGTGTGGGAAGACAACTCTCACGCCAAAACCTGCAACACAGCGGGGAGCGTACACCAAAGGGAGAGAGAGAGAAAGGGAAACGCTTCCAAAACAGACCCTCTGTTCATGGTTACTATTCATTTTAATGGCGAATTTGTCGGGAGTTGTTGTCAGACGTCCTCCGCGCGATGATTAGGGACCGCCGTTTGCTTGAAAAGCACTGACTTCAGGATGCGCCGGGAGAGCGTTGTCACTCGGCGACAGCCTGCGCCGCAGACAATGGCTGCCTGAATTGTGAGAAGTGTTGGCAAAGGCATTCCCTGAAAAGTTTCCCCCCTCAACGCTACTTTTCTGCTGTTGGTGGATATTTTGTTGCGTTGATATCGAGTTGTTGATTAGAATGAAAAAGGAATCCACTCAATTGAAAGGCCAAAAGCTCCCCGTAGAGCAGTGTCAGCTACTGAGAGAGATTGACAGTCCTCTTTTGAGTCAACTTTTTTTCCCCACTTCATAAAAGAGCATTGCTGCATGTGCTGTCAAAGGAGTAAAGTTGCCGTTTAAGGGCAGCGGGATTTCAAACCGCATAGACAATTTAGTTGGAAAGGAATGGAGAAACCACAACAGAAAGTACAGATTCTAACCCTGTTCCTACTGCATGAACTTTGAATAGCCCATGAAGCAGCATGAGTCACTTCCTTAAGTTTCATACTGACTTGATGGGTAAACGAGTTCCCGCTTTGAATGACTAATACGCATCTATCATGTATCAGTGGCGGAGAAACAAATAATTTGTTCCACAGAATTAAATCTTCATGGCTGTAATGATGCCGAGTAAATGATTCCAAACAAAAAGTAGATGATGTATCAGACTACCCTTTTGTGGTTTTGATCTCAGACAAAGCGCAAGATGCAGTATATAGACACATTAACCACCAATTTATAAAAAACAGATTGCCATTAAATCATATGCTAATGGCAATACTAGTACAGAGTTATGTGTCAGTTATATCTCAAAATGGGTTAAGATGTAAGCGCCATATCTATTTATATGAACAAATACATTGATATAATTAGTTTAGTAAATTATCCCTATTCCAAAAAGTTCCTTTTTTGATACCTAATTCAGAGTGACCTGCTTTCAGCGCTATTGGTGTTAAGTTTCTAAGTGAATTACTTATCAGTCTACATAATGATCACATCCACCCCTCGGCCCTTTTGAGATTCCGGGCCGCTGAGGGGTCTTAACCAGTAATGAAGTGGGAGGGGTTTTTTTCTCGCTAGAACGGAATGGCATGGCCCCTTCCTCCAAAGCACGTCTGAAAGTGGTTAATTTATGGAAAAAGAGCGGGGAAGGGGAGGCGGCGAGATGGAACACGTACCCCCACGTGACTGGAGGTTGTGCACCAGCAGGGGGAGGAAGATGAGGAGAAAGAGAGAGGGAGACACTGAGAGAGAGAGAGAGGAGGTGAGGGAGGCGGGGACCAGAGCGACAGAGGAACGGTTAATGGAAATGAGTGACAGGCTTTCAGAATGATTTACAACGGGCGGGCGGCGGCGGAGCCCGGTGCTTTGATGGATGATCCTGAAAGACGGCGAGCGACCATAAATCATGTCTTTGAATCATTGACAGAGATAAAGGAGGGGGCGAAAAAGCAATGGCATTGACGTTCATTCTTCCAATAATGTACATTGACGAGTTACACTACCGAGCCTTAATTAAAAAGTGAACGCAGGCTCCTCTCTCTCTCGCTCGCTCGTCCCCCTTCTTCTCCGCGGTGATATCAGCGGTAATTAAAGATGCGGCAAGGCCCCGTCCCCGGTCTTGCTCCCACTTCCGCCCGTGGCTCACAGTGGCCAGATTAGATAGACGCTTGGCGAGGAGATAACGTCACTCCCCCTCCTTTCCTCTCAGCGAGGGGCCTCATTGCTCAATGGCTTTCCACTTCACGAAACACGCACAAACACACACCTGCTTTCCCTCCCGATTAGCTGCTACGAGTGTTTTCTACATCCCTACGCCGTCTGTACAGGTGTCTGACTGGGACTGCGTCTCCAAATATCCTAGCAGAGCGTGTAGCGGCACCTTTGTAAAAGCAGTAAAATGCTGTTTACATCTCAGTTCGTCCGCACAAAGACGCTGGACAGTTTTTAAGCTACTTGGCGGTGGCGAAGAAATTTTGGAGGGCGGCCGCTTTGCTTTCGCTTTGCTTTCGCGACTCTTTTCTGCTATGAAGTGACGGATGTCAGGAGTAGAAAGGGAAAGAGAAAGACAGCGAGACAGGAGAGCGGGATAGAAAGATAAAGCTGGAGAAGAGATGTGCACTGTAGAGGCGGTGGCAGGCAAACTGAGGAGGCAGCATTCCACATCAGCTGGGATCCTCCAAAGTGCATACAATGAAGCAGCGAGGTGAAAGTAATCCCGAACATCTGTCCTGGGCGGCATGCACGCGCCGCCTGTTTGTTCCGTTGGAGGAAAGAGGCATTATAGAGGGAGGATGGGATCAATTCATGCACTACTTCTCCGAGGGGATCCAAGCGCGAACTGTGCTGTGCTGTTATACATAGCCTGGAACAAGATTGAGACGGTTGCAAAGATAGGAACGAGGTGAAGTGCAAGACCCTGGGACCCAACTAAATGCTGTTCGGTCGGTGCATTGAGCGAACGCACAACATGACCTCCCTGTGGGGAGTGTGGTGTAGCAGCTAAAGCTCAGGGCCATTAAAAAGAAGGTTGCTGGTTCAAGCCCCACAAGGAATGAACCTTGATCCATCACCATTTTTTCTTATAGCAAAGCAGAGCATTTGACGGATATGAATATGTAACAGTGTGTTTTGATATTTAATATGTGGATAGTAGGTTTGTCCACCATTCAGAATTGATTTGAATTTTAATTGTGGTATCAAACAGAATTCGGCTTTGAATGTAAGGAAGTAGAATTAAAATGACAGACAGACAGATCTTCATTAAAAGTCCAGCAACCAAATGGGAAAAACAAATAAGACTGCAACTTTTATAAACACTTGTTTTTTTCTACATGATTGCGGTGCATCGTCCTTATTGAAATCTTTAAATGTAAGTTGCTGTGCATAACAGTGTTACTCAATAACTTACACCATTTGATGACTGCATTGTTAAGGATCTTAATAATAAGGGTGACTTGAAAGTACTGCATGGCTTTGACTCATCATCACTGAATGTTAGTCTAAATGTCCAGCCAGGCTTTGACGTTCAGTGAAACTGTGATCTGAACAATGAGGCATTGAGAACTCAGATGCTTCTTTTACTGTTACTTATGTCACTGTCCTCAGCTGTCAGTGCTTCAAAAGACATGGACGTGGGTCTTACGTCAGAGGCCAGACCTCCTCCTGACTTGGCCACTTAGTGCAAGTCATGCCTGAGACTGTAACCTTACACCATGGCTCTGTGGGAATTTGTGCAAGTGTGTGAGTGTAAGTGTACTAAGAGACACAGAAATCTCCCTCCAGCAGGAAGATGACATTTTGGCGGTTCCTAAAAAGAAATTGCGGCAACAATAGTGCTCCTGTGGTGTAATACTGTGGAACACACACTATTGGGGCCTAGCAAGAGGTTGAGAAAATACGAAGAAGTGTTACACCAAACATAAACCCTGGGTCTGGGTATTCAATCCAGTAATTATTTTTCGGCGGATTCAGAAGTTGTAAATCTATCATGTCGGATCCCATGCTGACATTTTCAAACATAGTTTGATGGACACCTGAAGTAATTACATGTCATTCCTCTGTTTGAAGGTTTCCAGGTTTAGTGCCACATCTTTTCTATCCGTCTGCTGTCGGCAACCTACAGTGACATAACTCGAATTTGATTCTATCAAAAAAAAGAACGGTACTTGATTCTCAACAAAGATGAATGTATGAGGAATTACATTCTGTTATGCGAAAGCACCAAGAAACTCAATAAACTTGAGAGAGTCTCTTTGTCTTGGAGTATTTACTCGACTCGGGGCCCTGTGATCTTAAATGGTCTTAAAAGATGATCCATACAATAATGAAGTCTGCTCTCCTGTTGGCTGGCCTCCCAAATGCACAACATAATCAAAGCGAAGTCACCGGGGATTCTATGGAGCTGCTCTGTGTTTGACTAGCAAACATTCATTTTATTTGTTTGTCACAGACCTCTCGGCACAGTCCACTAACGATGGCGGAATATTAATTGATGTATATGGAATGTAAATATGATTATGGAAGGTAAGTGCTGCGACGTCAGAATGATGTGCATGTCAAATTGACATGCATATACTCAACCTGAATATAACCCTGAGGTTTATCAATCTCACATCAGCAGCGGAAATCACAATGAGACCAAAGTCTTGTTCAGTCCGCACCTACCCACGCACTTGCTCCAGTGCCGATCCCACCCTCTCCCCTGCAAGTCGGGTCAGACCACCCTGTTCGCATCGGTGGCGGCTCAGGCCTCTGGACTTGCTGTCTTGTTGTTCTTGGAATGCAGTGAAAGCAAATAGCTGCTTAAATGGCCCCCTTCGTTCCCAGACAAAACCAAAAAGCTGTAGAGCCATTCATCAAAAGAGTCCGACAACCTGCTCCTCCACCTCCCCCCGCCAGGCACGGCCATATCCCCTCTCTGGGTTTTAACTAGGACTCCATATCATTCCAGAAATGACAAATGATACTTATATCTGTGGCCTGTGCCGAATCAATAGGCATGCAGAACGGCTATCCATCTTGAGAGCTATCGACAGCTGCTGCCTGACATCAGGGGAGAAGCGCCTGGTGGCTTTATTCAACAGTGAGACAAAGCTAATGGCAGCATATATTTTCCCTGAAGTTTGTAAACCGACCATCCTGTCCTCCGCAGTCCGATTTTATAGCTTTTAATTTTTTATCTTGGCTCTTTTCTATAGTATACAGTGCTTAAGTTATGACACACACACTGCTAGCACAACAGCAGCTCTCTGGCTACTAGCTTCTTTGCTACGATAGGTATATTTTCAAGATTTTTACAATCTGTATTTCTTTCAGCAAACATTATGTCCAGTTCAATTTTTAGCTTTTATTTTTGATCTATCTGCTTTTCTATAATAAACTGCACTTTATCACAGCTAGCACCACAGAAGTATTCTCCTACAGGCTCTCTGGCTAATAGCTTAGCTTCTTTCCCACTACAAAAAGTTTTAGGAGCACTTCTTTCCGCAAACATTGTTCAAATTGATTTTATAGCGTTTTTTTTTTTTAACACATAATCTTTTCTATAATAAACTGCACTAAAGTTATGACAAACCTTGTGTTTATCACAGCTAGCCACACAACAGTATGGCTCTCTGGCTACTAGCTTCTTTGCTACGAAAGGTACATTTTCAAAGGTTATTATCTAGCTACTTTTCTATTGTATACCTTGCTAAAGTTGTGACAAACCTATGACAAGCATTAAAGAGAAACTCTCCCCATGAAAGCTAGCAGTACAATTATGACCTTCTGTAAGGGTATGTAGGTTGCGCACAAGGCTAGCACCTGCCTGTGTTTACATGGCAGTTTATGCTGCCGTGAGCTGATGGTGGAGCGATACGGGCCCGGGCTGCACAGCACCGTCTGTATCGCAGCAGCTGACAGATAGCACTTCAGTCCAGTTTTAGCTGCACCTTCTCTTGAGGGACCATGATTGATGACTAGCACTGCCACCTATATCCATTTTCCCCTCCGATCTCTCAGATTCTCTCAGGCTGAGGGTTCAGTGAGAGGCACACAAAACACATTTCTTAACATTTTTCAAACCACCTTTAAGGGCTCTTTATGTGAATGAACTTTACATGAACGTGACTTTCACAAGATATGACTAGTTGGAAACGTTCATTTTAGGATTTTTATGGAAGAAAGCAAACCTGGGGCTTAATTTACAAAGATTTGCATAGAATGTTCTTAAATATGTACGGTAATTTCCTATGAAAGATTTCTACAATGTCTGTATGCAAAAATTATCCTAAATATAACTGGCAAATCGTAAAATTAAGTGCATGTACAGAATGGCCACAAAAATCCAAATAAAAAATATTGCTAAAAATGTCAATTAATTCAGCCAATCACACTTTTTAAAATTCAATACTATTGTTTTTTTATTCTAAATAAATGTAAAAACTGAAATCAATTGTTTTAAATGCTACAAGTGAATTTAGATATCCCAACATTGTAATGTACAGTATGAGAAAATATTAACGTTTTTAAAGTGAGTGTTAGATGATGGCAAATGTGATGTAATGTAAAAATGGGGGAAACGAGCATGCACAATTAAATATGCATTTGTTTTTAAATCGCTAATATCGGCATATGCATGTTTTTCAATTAGCACATGTATAAAAACATCTTCAAATCAGCTTCTGCCTTTATAAATACAGACTTTTCCCTCCCTCACTTTTAACACAGGACCGGAAATGTGCAATTCAGGATGAAGTGTGTTTTATAAACGGAGCCCCAGGATTCATGTGACACTATCAAGAGAGGAAAAACAAAAAATGCAACAGCTCAGACAAAAGACAGTCCTCTGTGTTTTTTGTTAGTCTCAACTCTTTGGGCGACGATCTGGTGTACTACATCTTTTGAAAACCAAGCATCCAAGCCATCAATTTTAACAATGCCACCATAAACGTGTTAACGAACACTTAGCCTAGCCATCTGGAAGACAATTACACAGGAACAAACATACCAGCTCAGCAACTAAAGGTTGGGTCATCAATCACAGACAATGGTCACAATCTAGATGACTGTTTCTGCTGAGACCCAGCCTAATAACCCAATGAACTGCTGTGTCCAGAAGAAACAAGTTTTAGGCCCTTAGCTTTTCAGTATGCTAAAGGGTATAACAATGAAATAGCTGTCGCCTACGTTTTGTCTTTGTACTCAAATGAAACCAAATTAATTGGTTTGTTTTACTCAGCAACAGCACCGAAATCTTGCATTCCGTCCATAAGTTACAAATATATGCATACACTGTATACAGTCCTAACTTAAACAGATGTGAGCGGGACACAGTAGATATCTACATCTAAACAGTCGAGCTAATTCTCCAAGGTGTCCTCCGGTCAGACGTCCACAGTTAAACCAGTCCTGCTCTTCTCTTTGAGTAGCTTAATTAATTAACATTTTCTCTTTCTAATTGCAATCATGCGCCCCTTGGGGAGTCATCAGGGGACTATAATTGCAATTACACATTTGGATGAGTTGGTAAAACAATGTCAACGTACACACCAAATCTGAAGAGATACAGAGCGAGGGCTTCAAGTGGGTTAGTTACGCTTTCTGGTGTGTGGGCTCTTTGATGGGGAGATCCTTACAGATGCTGCATATGTTAACAGCGGTAATCAAAGGACAGATCTAATGAGCTGTTTAGACAATATTGCATTCATTAGTTTCAGTGTTGGGGAGTAACTAACTAAAATGAACAACACCACTCACTTAACCACATATTTTCAATGCCTCAATAGTGTGGCCTATACACTAACAGCTATTTTCGAACAAACAACTATTTTACAGCAGTGTAACATAATAAAAAAACACTACATTGGTATTTTTTAAAGGCATACTGCATTGTGCACACAAACGTACAATCTGAGGGAACAATCAAAGCTCTTCTAGAATGTCATTATATATATATATATAACACATTAAAAAAACGTAAAAAAAAATTGGAATGATGTGATGCTGTCATGAATTGCGCACAATTAGTCTAAAAATGTGCATTAAGAAAGTAAATCGGCTTGTCAAGCCTCACTTTCAAAGTAGTTTCCTCAACACTGATTAGTTTGTATTTTATTTATAGGATGCAATGACAAATGATTTCTCATTTATCTATCTGTGATATCCTGATGTTTGATAAGCTCTCATCTCACTCTGAAGTGATTATAATGGATTTGAGTAGGATATTATTCTCCAACCATTCCTTGAGAACATGCTTCACTTGCCAGTGGTAGATTCTCATTTGATGTCTCTTTCTTCCAGTAACGCCCAGCTGAGACCACCTAAGCTGTGGAGACCGTCTAATATTTCCATTTACCCCAGAGGCACCTCTGATTCGGAGTATGCCACCATAAACCTGACAGCATACCATCCACAGTTAGGAGAGAAAGCTCAGGGTTTCCTGACTCAATCCCTACAACGAATCCTAATCATTCCAGCAAATAAAAAAACACTCTGGGTAAGCCAGATCCCCGTCTGCCCTCCCCCAAAACATGAATAAGGTGGTGAGAAAGAAAGCCTGACAAGGGTAACCAGACCCCTGCTGGGTGTGATTTGTTTGTGCGATCACGAGACTCTTGGGTTTACACTTGTACACCACAATGGGAGGTTGAGATGGTGTTTTGTCTCATGTGGGTAAAAAAATAAAGCACAACACTGTGAGCTATCACAACCTTGTCTTTGAACAATCACTTTATGTGATCAATGCTTATGAAACGTCAAAATCGTCAGTCTTCATGACAGGTGCTGAGCTTGATTGGCAATGCTGAATCTGATTACGGGCGAATGCAGCTTTTCCATTGATGGCAAAGCTTAGTTAGGAGATGGGAAAAATGTGTATTTGCAGAAAACTTGACAGTATCAAAATGACTGTATTTGTATAAAAGATTGTATTGAAACAAATAACATGTCTTGCACTAGATTTTTACATTTTTTTGAGGAAAATAGGCCACACAAAATTTCCCACCACAATGAATATAAAACAAAGATTAGTGTCCGCCCACTTTTTCAGCTGTGCTGGTTTCAGAAGTTTTTTCCCATTCATTTCTCCCATAGGGATTTTTTTTTAAAAGTATTCATTAAAGCGTTGTAAGCCATGAACCAAGTCAATCAGCTACGAGGTGAATCATGACATTACAAACTTTGATTTGAAGCAAAAAAAGTATTTGAAAATCAGACAAAAGTACAAAGGTACAAGACTGTGTGCAAGATATTTGAAGTTTATTGCAAAATATGCATATATATTGAAATATTTAATTATTTTGAGAGTGTAGGTAATCAACTCGATTACGCCATTCGCTGTTATTCATGGGAGTGGGCGGGGCAAAAGAGATGTTTTTGGCATGTTTTGCTTGTTCCGACTCTATAAATGGTGATTTTCTGTACAGCATCATAGGTAATGCCGTTTTTCACCACAAATTGCGCTGTTAAACACAATTATTATAAAACTACGCTGAAATAATGTGGGATGACGGCTTCAACAGAAGCAAATGCTATCGATTAAACAACTCTTAGCTCACAGTAAGACTGTTTTTAAAGGTTTATAAGTTATCATTAAAAATAAATTTCCCTATGGAGTTTTTACTTCCGGGAACCCGACTGTTGTACTCTATTTTACAAGGAAATCTTTTTTTGTCTAATTCAATGTGTTACTTGCCATTTTTTTGTTTGCATTTGTTTGGTTGTTTGCATATGTCTATGGGTTGCTAGTGTGCTTGTTAGGTGGTTTCTAAGCGCCGTAAGTGAAAAGAGCCCGTACACCAAGTCTGTATGGTATTCTGGTCTCTTGATATTACTCTTGTTTTAATGCATATTATAAAAATAGAAATAGAATAGAAAACCTCTGCTCAAAAATGCTCACAATTTGGAGTATCCCTAGAAACAAACGGTGCGGGACGATTTATGTACCCAGGTTTTATACATATGGCGTGGGGTTTGTTCAAATCCCAAACCCCAAGTATGCAATTGCGATGCTTTCCTTAGCAAAGCAACACAAATAAAAGTGCATTAAAAAAGTGCCAACGATTCGTATTCATGGACGACAGATTAGAGATGATTTGCAGACTTGTTACTAAACTCGCACATAGCTCTGAGATAATAATCACACGAAAAGCATTTCTACCCATCACAACGCACATTTCTGCACCTCACAAAACCACCGGAGTGCTTTAAATCCTCAATTTAAGACAGTGAGGGATTGACGCAGCCAGTTCTTAAGCACACGGGAAAAAAAAGCTCCAGGAGTCACTCATATCCCCCTGCTGAAAAACCCCCTCCTTTTAATGATCCTCCACTAAGGAGAATCTACACACCTCCGAAAGAATTCAAATCCCTTTTCCCACAGCCTCTTTCAGTCCGTATGATAAATGACACCCGTCATTCCGCCGTTGCCAAACAGCACAGAGGGGAATTGTACTGATATATGATTCACAAGAACAGGAAATAAACTCTCCCTTTCTCTATCGCTCGTTCCTTTGCCAACTAGGGCGGACCTGGACAGTGTCAAAGCTCGGTCATATGAGGGAAGAGACAGTCGTGGACCCAAAAAGGAAAAAAGACAGCAGTTTTCAAGAGCGCCGTCGACCTGTGAGCAGATGTTGGACCTTCTAGTGACTCAAAAAAACCAAAAAAACAACAACACACAAGTGGTGGTGAAATAAACGGTAAGGAATGTAAAAAAAAAAAAAAAAAAAAAAAATGCATGAAGGCTTGAGTGATGTATAAGCATGCAATTATGGGGGGAAAAATCTCAATGAATGAATAACCCCCCTTGCCCCCAATTATAACAAAGCAACTGAAGCTAATTACTGGTATTGTTATCTAAAATGTCTGTGTATGAGAAAGGATAGAGTCTGTGTGTATGTGGCAGAAAGAGAGAGTGAGAGAAAAAGAGAGAGATGCCCTGTCTAAAACATAATGACATGATTTGACTCCATTTCCGTAAGTACATACTTTCCTAAATATGCATTTAAAATAACTTCCTGTTTGGTGTACCAAACATCAAAGCTAGTACTATATAATGCCTCATAGTGCTGGTGAACTTCAGCTTTCAGATTAAGATTCTTGATGTATAAGATAAATTGTATATATATATATCATTTATTTAATAAATATATAATGTATTTAATAATATAATAGTATCATTTATTTAATAAATATATAATGTAATGTATAATATATATATATATATATATATAAATTATAAGCTATATATTTTTATTTATAATTAAATTTATATTAAAAATGTAGAATGCACTATATATAATTATATTTAAATTTAATAATTTTATCTTTCTATCTCTATCTATCTATAAGATATAAATGTAGATTGAGAAATACTGAATATCAATATAATAATGTTTTAGTATAATATATATATATATATATATATATATATATTAAACAATTTTACTTAAATTTTTTTGAGCAACAAATCATTGAATCAGAGTTTTGAATCACTGTACAATGTTTTTGCTACTGATATTTAGACAAATAAAAAGTGCATTTACTATACGAGAATATAATGAATTCTCAAACTTTTTGCACATCCCTAACGCTTTGCCACGAAACTACAGTAAAAAAAAAGGTTTTTGGGATGCATAGTTAATCGAGATGAAACTTGACAAGAGATTTTCAAAAAAACAAACAGTTCAGCGGTGCATGTGTGCTAGCAGAGCCCCCCAGGCCAGCGTTCAGCGGTGGGCCAGCGAGAACCAGGACGAAGAGCATTCAATCACTCCGACAGCGACATCCCTTCGCCTTCACCATCAGAGTGGCCCCTATGGGGGGGAGGGGGGACAGAGATATTTATGAGCGGCGCATTTGCACACACGCCCATGCGGCTGCCATCATAGTGATATACGGCACGCTGGACGCAGAGATGGAGCCTTCCAGTTCATCTCCTTCTCATTTTCGGCCCAGGCCCAGACCCTTGGAAGTGCTCCTGTGAGCTTTATAGGACGTGTCTAATGCAGGCAGCAGACACAACTCACCGCTGGCTACCCATCATGCTGATCTGCTACTCCTGAAGCACCTGGCCACACATTTTACAATCAGCCTTTAATAGCGGGACGGGCCCTCGTTATTCAAACGCATCCATCGTTTCCTTTGAGCAACCGGGATTGTTTCTGGACCTATGCTCGGATTCGAGTGGCGTGGGTGTTCCATATACTTACAGTGATTCACTGACCCTTCCGAGATACTGGCCTCAAAACTGCTGAAAGATGGATGCTACGTAACTGCCGAGAAAAAGCCCCTGTTGCTAACTCTGAGGGAGTGTGGGAGCCTTGGCGTCTTTGTTTGTAATTTTGTAAATAAAAAAAGGAAATGAGTGCGTGAGCCATATTTGAGTCAATGCGAGCGATGACTCTGAGAAATACGCATCCGAAGGATTACAATAAATTTACCTGAGAGAAGTGCGAATTTCAACTTTTCTTCCTTTTTTCCGTCTCTCAGAAAAATAATAATTGCAAAGGAAGCCCTGCAAAGCCTCGTGGCAGATTAGGAAATGAATTGGAAATGGCTTCAAATTGTCGCTCTAAAGCAAAGAGGCTGCTTTGCACCACAAGGGGTTCCTTTCCTCGGGCGGGAGGAAGGATTAAAAGAAGCCATAAAAGAGCTCAGTAATGGCATCAGTAATGTTTCACTGCCATTAAAAAAAAACGGCTAAAAAACATCTGCTTTGCATTTTTCACTCCCTCGCTGCTCATTTGTCTTCTAAACTCTCAGTGTGCCCCTTCGTCTAAGGAATCTCACCTTTCTTCCTCAAGAAGCGCTCAATGTTAAACGTCAACATCCTCCTCCAACGCTGAATTATGGATCTGAATCATCTAACCCAGCCCAGTGATTTAATGAGCGAACTGTTGTTAACTCAACCTGAAATATTTCGCGTCTCGTAGGGTCATTTCCCGACCGCTTTTGTTTATCTTTTAGTTAAGCTAGGGCTGGCCAATACACTTTTTTTTTTTAAAGATATATTTTTCAGACTTTTTAAGACTGATGTCAGTACATTATGTATCTTTCTCTGAAATTTCCATTGTTGTTATGAAATGTTTGATTCAACAAGTAAAATGAAGTTAAAATCTAGTTAAAATACAGTATTTGTACATACAGTACACGTAAAAGTTTGGGGTCAGTAAAGAATGTTTTACTTTTTTGCTTATCAGGGCTGCATTTATTTGATCCAGTAAAATCTGTAATATTGTGAAATATTATTACAATTTAAAAGAACTGTTTTCTATCATAATATTTTTAAAAATGTAATTTATTCCTGTGATGGAAAGCTGACTTTTCAGCATCATTACCCCAGTCTTCAGTGTCACATGATCCTTCAGAAATCATTCTAATATGCTGATTTAATGCTCAAGAAGTGTTTATTATTAGCAATGTTGAAAACAGTTCATATTTTTGTGAAAACTTTAATGCATCCTTGCTGAATAAATGTATTAATTAAAGCAATACACATACATATACTGACCCCAATGTTTGAACGGTAGTATGCACACACAATTATACATAATTTATTTAATTTACCTTTGTTTCATCAGCCTGGACAACCAAAAAAGCTGGTCTGTTTATGTTCTAGACAATGTTCGACATTGGTTTAGTGAATGGAAATCAATTAAACAACCTGTTGTAATTCAGCCTAACATTGCTAATCTTGCAGCCTAAAACCTGTTGGTTAATGCATTTCACCACTGCGTGAATGTCACCTCAGACCCTATTTATCCACTAATGTTCTTTTTCTGTGGCACACGGTAAATGTGACTTTATAAATGGGTCATATTCACAAGCAGGTCACATAATGGACAGCAGTGTTGGGTAAACACCTCTGTAGCTTTACAGTTAGAGCCTGTGTGTGTATATCCTCGGCTAAATCCGGGACCTGCAGTAATATCTCCCCCACAAGCCCTTTAATAAACTATGGTCTTCTTCATTAGCCCGTTCCTGCTTTATGATTGATTGCTGCCAGTCAACAGAGCTCATTTCCCAGCCCACAAGCCTTCAGCCGTGCAGAATAAGGAACTTTTTCAGTCAACGCCGATCACGGCACTAAGGGAAGTATTCACTGGGAGCCAAGAAGGGAGTGGTCCAAGGTTTTGTGGGATCAGAGCTGGATGGCATTGCAACAGAGATTCTTTTGTTCGCATTTATTTAAAGGGATGCATTATAGAGACCCTGTATATCGCGACCGTATAGGCTGCCCCCCATGTTTTTTGTGTAAGGGTTACAAACCTGTTCCAGGAGAGGTCTGACGCACAACCTCAAAAACAAATACAGCAGCACACAAAAGTTCAAATGCAAAACGTAATTACACTTAATTGCTGATAATACTGATTTACCTAAAATGTGTAATTATCCTAATGTAACAAAATCCCAGACTGCCATGACAATTGATGAAAATATGCAGTACATCAAGCTTTCTGTTCGAAACACTAGAGAGACATCTCAAAACAACACTAAAAATAAATAATATAACAGCAATATTTCGCCACACCTATAGTGACTAATAACATTTACAGGCCTCAGCCGAGGTTCAGGTCAGCCGCAAAACTGTTTGAAAGTTGTTCAGGCTGTTTAAAAAATGAGATGCTCATGAAGTGAGGCACTGAAAGAACAGCGAGACATGATGCAAATAGCCAAAGATGACAATCTGTTGGATTTCCAAATTATTATTTTTTCGTCAGCAGCACTAAAATAAACACAAAAGTGCAACATTTTGTCAAAAATCAAATACAGCAAATTCAAGATAATTTTTTCTTGTGATTCAAGACATGTAAATATTCATGCCACATTAAAACAGTCTGTTTAAATGATATAATATTTATTGATTTTTCTATTCATTTGATTTAATTATAGCTAATTATTTAATAACCCTTTTAATAACATTTAACTTTAAAAAATATTTATTTGTTGCAATTTGGTCTTTTAAAGAAATCTAAATATTTGATCAAGTATTTAAGCAAATTATAAACCCATAAAAAAATCATTGGTAACACATAAGGTCTCTTTAGTTACACTGTTAAAAAAAATAAAAATATGATCAATAAGTTATGAAAACGTATGTTTTTCCATTGCTTTAACTCATCAAAATAACTGTAATAAAAGTTATACAAGATTCAACACATTTTTTAAGTCAGTTTAATATAATTTAAGTTGAACTGACTTGTTGATTGTACTTAAAAATTTAAGGCAGCAACTAACAAAGAGCGAGAAATACGTTTATTACAGCATTTATTAATCTTTATTAAAGTTAGTTAATAAAAATACAACTGTACATTGTTGTCATATTAGCTGAGGTCTCAAATAATATATGAATCAACTTTTGATTCTAGTAATATCTTAGTAAATTAGAATGAAATTAAGTGTTTTTCATTGTTATTTTATGTTAACTACTGTTATCAAGTGGAACTTTCTTGTAAAGTGTTTGTTAAAAAATCCTCTTATATGAAATCTTGGCAGTTCATAAAGACATATATTGCTTCTGACACTTAATTTAATAGTATGCTGCTAAAAAAAAATATCTAAACTTGTCATTTTAGCCTCTGGGTTTGTGAAAATATCACCAGGGCATGTAAAAATGCGAACTGCACTCCGGACCCTTATTGCTGAGCCCTGCGTTTAACGCAATTCATCAAGCTCCATGAGCAGAAAACAGGTTATCCGATACTACAAAGCCCTAGCCGTACGTGACAGCGGGGATAGAGAGAGAAACGGAGGTACAAAAAGGGCAAGGTGCCGAATGATGTTCGGCTAGAGTAATAAAATCAGTAATATCACTATCTCGCCCTCCTCTCCCAAGGATTGCTATAAACCTATTTCGAAAATTGCACCCATATATTTGCGCGAGACAGTTAGCTCATCCCGGTGACAGTGCAAACTTTTAGGGTGAATTATGCCGGTGTCATTCAGAGGCGTTTATCAAAACGGGTCAATTACTCACGGGCCCGAGATTTCGCAGCGTGCCAGCGGCTCATGGCGGCCCGCGGAGAAACACGTGCACGGACACCTCATTACAGACTTAATCATTATAGCATGTAAACATACGGGCTCAGATGCCCATAAAAATAAATATGCACTTAGCACACATTCGCATTTGTTTTCAAAGAAAAGCGTCAGGCTGTAATTGCAGACAAGCAAGCAAACAAACAAACAGTCGCACATGCATGAAACTCATCCGCCCACATAAACACACGCCCGTTCTGAGACACTTAGGGTCATGTGTGCGCGTCTGACTGCATCTTTTATGCGGGCTCTCTCTATATAAGGCAGAACTTTCATATGACTGTCTTTCATGAATAATGATCAATGTGGGCTGTTTGCAAACCGCAGTATCTGTCTGTTCAATATGCCTGTGGGCGGTAGAACATTCCTACCACTCATGATCTGAGCCTTAGGTGACTTCATCCGAGTGTGTGTGTGTGTGTGTGTGTGTGTGTCCGTTTGATGTCGAACACAGTGCGAAAGATTTACAGAGCCAGAGACTAATGTACATCTACACTTATAACATCTCACCGGCAGACCTTTTCAAGAGAGTTTGCATTCTCTGAACGCCAAAGGTTTAATGGCAGGATTAATCTTAACTGGTAAGTAGCAGCCGTTTGAGACTTAGCTCTTAAATAGAATACAGGATCATGAAAACAGGCCAGTAATTACAGAGTTAAGTCATCTGACTTCTTTTTTATTACCGTCAATTTCCTCCCCCCTGGAAGAACAAAAAGCTACACCCACCAGTGTAATCATGGGGTTTGATTCTCGTGTGTGCGGCTAATGTAACCATATCATCCCATCCAACAATGCGCACCACATCACCTCTTTGTTTAAGATGACAGACACCAGAAAAGCACATATCTAAGAGAAATCCATCACACACAAAAATCTACATACTAATAGCAACATAGCTACTTTTGAAACCATCTACTAGAAGAAACGTTCACGTCGAATTTTTTATTCTCCGATCGAGAGTGTGATACTCCGTAAACAACACATTTGCGAGCGTTTGTAACTTTCAATAACTCGCCATTTTGTACTTGTGCTTTACATGATATGAAACTATTTCAGCTATTAGGACCAACCTTTATGCATGCATTTATTCCGATCAACAATAATCGTTTAAAAACATTGAGCTTTTGTTTGTGCTTTTGCTTTCCGTAATATGATTAAAAAAATTGTGTCAAACCAAAATCTACCTTTATTTATGCATTTATTTCCATTTCACAACAATATTTGTTTATAAAAAATACATTTTTATCTTACGATCAACGTAATATGGCATAAACATCCAGTTTTTGAGTGTGGCAACGTCAACTTAATATTTAGCTGTCATTTGTCCTTTTGCTCTATGTAATATGATACAATTTACTGTTTTTTCTTGTGTCAACAAACAAAATCTACCTTTATATATGCATTTATTTCATTTTTGTAGTAACATTTATTTGTATGTGTGTTCAGATTTGGTGACATTAACTATAGGTAATAGTGTCAACACACAAAATCTACCTTTATTTATGCATTTATTCCCATTTTGCAGCAACATCTGTTTAAGAAAATAATGCTTTTATTCTACAATAAAAATGTGTTAACATAAACAAGTTTAACTTATGAGCATGCTCCATTTCAATAATGTGAACTAGCTAAGTCAACATTTAGCTGTCGTTTGTACTTTCGCTTTTCCCAATGTAAAACTTATTTTAAATATTTATACATATTTTTTTCTCGTGTTATAATTAGAGCTTTAGTCATGCATTTATATATGCATTCATTTCATTTTTTGTAAACAAGAATTTGCATGCGTGTTCAGTTTTTGGTAACGTTAACTTATTAAGTCAACATTTTCGCTTTAGTTTGTACTTTTGTCATTATTGATGTTGTAATATGGTAAAGTATGTGATATGACACAATTAAACAGCCAAATCTTTATTTATGCCATTTCACAGCAATATTAATTTAGATAAGTACCACTTATTGTAAACAAACAATTCAATTCACTTTCATTGTTGTGGCTTTTACAATGCAATACACGGTTTCCCTTATTTGTTTCAATAAATAAAACAGACCGACCATAATTTATGATTGTATTACCTCTCAAAACTGCATCTGCATGACAGTTATTTGAATGAAGGCACAGCAAGTAAACAAAGAATTGTATGAACGCTAGTGAGGTGATCTCTCAAATAGGTATTTGACCCATGCTGTGTACACTATCATACTAATCCAATGCAATTACAGTGTGTTGTCACGCAAGGCGGCAGGCAGGAGGACCGGTGGGGGGAAGAAAGAGAAGCCAGCTTTCTTTCTTCATTGGGCCTAAATCAGTACAGGAAATGAATATGGATGGCCTGAGGCGAGAGGGGAAGGAAATTCAGAGGCTGATGAGGTCCCTGATGGAGGGATCTGGACACCGTGTGCTACCTCATGCCTGTGTCCCAGACACATTCTGCCAGTGAGGAGAGAACACGCGTACACATGAGCCGACGCACAAAGAACCCGTGCAGAAACGCAAAATATGGGGCCTACGGAGTGACAGATGCACGAAGATCTTCATATACGCCATTAATTTGATTAATATCATGTAGTTAATTCAATTTAAAACGCAAACATATCCTCACGTACGGCTAAATGCCCCCTCGCCCAAACAAACAGGAGCGATAGACGTGTTGTGAAGTGAGGAACATCTGTCAAGAGCCGCTAAGATGGCAGTGCTTCAGCGCGGGGGTATCGAGCAGGTGCGGAGGAGGCCACGTGTGCGCTGACAGACACATTCGTCTCTGTGATTGATCAGCTCAAGCAAAATAGACAGGAAGCAATGAGACCTGAATCAGGGCTTCAGGAAGCTCCCATGGGCCTCTGCAAAACAGGGCCACCGGGGCCGCCGGCAGGTCAAACGTTACACGAGCGCTCTGCGAACAATCTGCAGTGAATCAAACCCATACAGAGCTCTACGGCATGATTTAGTGTTTAATCTAAATCTAGCTGGCTAATTGCTACCTGCTAATTGCTGCATAAAATGGGATGGGTCACAATGGTCAACTAATCATCCAACCAACATGTATGTGTACATATATATACAAATAGTATATAATGTTTCTTTTAAATATATATCATATTTATACACTATATATATATATATATATATATATATATATATATATATATATAGTTTATTTTAAATATTTATATGCTTATAAATATTTTTAAAATACTTATATTTTAAATCTACTTATAATATTTTATTTTTAATTATATATATATATATATATATATATAGTTTATTTTAAATATTTATATGCTTATTCATATTTTAAAAATACTTATTTTATTTTTTAATAATATAAACTAAAGCTAAAACTATTAAGAATCTTTTTCAGTAAATGCATTTGAAAAGATACATAAATATTAGATGAAAAACGAATATGCTTAAAAACATAGAAAACTAAAGAATTTGAAATGTTGCCTTGACAACTAACTGAAATAAATAAGTACTAAAATTAGTCAAACTAAAATAAAACTTAATTAAAGCTATACAGAAATCTAATAAAAACAAAAAAAAACCAATAAAAATGACAAAGGCACATAACATACATAAATAAAATAAAAAAATAAACTGTTAAAATAATGTTAATATATAAATAAAAGCTAATTCAAAATATTAATAAACACTAATAGTATATAGTAGTAATGTCCCGCATCACCTTTATAATAGGGATGTGATTCAGTAATCAACTAACTGGGGACTCGTTTTGCAGTAACAAGTAAAAATACTGAAAGAAGAATACAATAATAAAAATAAATAAATAAATAAATAAATAAATAAATATTTAAAGTAGATTTCAGTAAAAAAAAAAATTGTGGCTTTTTTGTTTTTGTTCTTTGCTTTTTTTGGTTACACATTTGTTCATTTAAATGTATTTAATGTTCATAAATATTAATAAATATGTTTTATTTAATAGAAAAAAAATGCAAGATTAACAGACTAGACTATTTAAAAAAAAAAAAAAAAAGACACTTTACACAATATTTATTTGTGCTTCACATGTGTTATGTGCATGTGAACATCTGCAACGTTAGAAAAAATCCTTTGAAAACTCAATTAATCAGATCCCGGGTCTGGATACATCAGCTTCAAGCCTCAGACGGGAAATGGATGTAGTATAAGTAGACCACGAAGGCGACGTCACTCTCATGCCATCTGCTAGCAGGTTGGCACGCGGTTCTGTGTATCTGTACAATCACCAGGAAGTCCCTTCTAAAATAGAACACATTTCTGCATTTCTCTGGTGTGTTCCAGCTCATGGGTGCACATCGCTCATGCGCGCAAAAACACAATGCAGTACATTTGCACTGACATGACGATCAAACACAATCACAGAACTGCTCTCGGCTATAACGTGCGTGGTACTGATGCCGTACTGGACGGTAATGCGTTCAGATGGGCCGGGTGTTACGGGTCTGGAGGCGTCCAGCTACACATCTGACCTCTACACCATCCTGCTCTGCTGCGTGTTGTTGACCAATGAGATGGGAGGATCTTAGACAACAAGGCCTGCGGACACCATGTCAAAGTCAAGAAGGTGTCGAGTGGACTTTTTGCTGTTACACAGATCTTCATCATCCCTTTTAGTATTACTCATGGCACAGATTAGAATAACACAGAAACAAAGCAGGAGATTAGAAGTAAATGTACCAAAGTAAGCCAAAGTTCTTTTCAAATCCCAGAATTTAAAAGAGCTGAAATTCAAAGTTCGGATGGATGGATGGAACAATGGATGGATGGATGGATGGATGGATGGATGGATGGATGGATGGATGGATGGAACAAGAAATAGAATAGACTGAGAAATAGAACGATAGATAGAACAATAGATTGATATATAGACAGAACGAGAAATAGAATGATAGACTGAGAAATAGAACAATAGATATAACAATAGATTGATATATAGATAGAACGAGAGATAGAATGATAGAACGAGAGATAGAATGATAGAACGATAGATAGAATGATAGAACGATAGAAAAACAAACAGAAGGATAGAACAATAGATTGATATATAGATAGATAGAATGAGGGATGGATGGATGGATGGATAGATAAACCCTGGCAACTGTAAAGCAACTCGCTAAAACACTCTCCGAAAGTGAAAAACTGACATTGAAGAAGAAATTAAAACAAACTTAAAGTGTCACTATCATCATGACGGATAGGAGCAATTTTAACCAAAAGACTACTGAGCTTCCTATTCAGACACTCCAATAAATTTCCAAAATGCATGACAAAAAAGAAAAAAAATTCCCTAATCATAAATCATGACTAACAAATCACACGCCTACAGTAACAGAGAACAGGGGACCAAATAAAAAAAAACCCGTGCGCTTTCGGAGAAGAGGCGGGCCGTGGTCCCGAACCGCTCTCGAGGGTCATCGGGTCTCATTGCAGATCTGATGGGAGTCGTCCGGCCCAAAATGAGGGCCGGCGTTCATTTGACTGTGATCTGCAACAGGATCCGCTGGCTCCTAATGACTCCCTCTGGCAGCGTAATGGCAGGTATTAAAGCGCTTATCCCAGCAAGGACCTCAGCCTCCCAGGCTTATCCCGCACATGGCTCCACTCAAGCAAACCCAGCCACTGACGGACTAACTACAGGCCTCCACGGTGGCCATCCCGGCTCTCGCTGAGCCAGCTGCACATCTTTAAACGGAGCCTTGGAGGGGCAGGGAGACAGATGTGTGCCCCCTGTGAGAGACCTCTCCAGCAAACAGTGAGGTGAAAAATGACTGGGGACGGAGATGAGCACGTTGAAGGAAGGATTCTGGGATTCCGGGGAGGAGCGGAGAGATAGATGGATCTGCATCCGTTTGCAATTTATATGCTGATTTGAAGCATGTTCCTTTTTGACCTCATGAAAGACTCAAATCTAATGCTACTAGTAATAACATCGAAAGCATGGGAGAGAAAATCAATGCCATGAAGGTTCGAGATGTTTTTAAACATTTGAAGAAGACATGAAATGGCACTCGTAACACATGTAACTATTTATATTTATTGAAAATGATGTAAGGCAGGACTATCAGGCTATGATATCATTGGTTGTTGTTTTCAAGAAATTTTGATTTCTCGTTTCAAAATAGAAATTCCCTTTTTTTTTTTTTTTGTCTTTTTGTGCATGTATTACCCATCCATATTATTAAAAAATAAAATAAAAAAATATTATCATTCAACCAATCTGCACTTAACAAAAAAAAATAAAAAAATATATATATATATATGTCACACGTGAAAACTCAAAAATGTGTTTTTTAATAATAATCAGAATTCTTCCTTTTTGTGCATGATTCATATGTCCACATTATTCCCCCAAAAACAACAAATAAAATAAAATAATAACTTGCATTATTATTTCAACCAATCCACCCCCAAACCCCCTTTCATTTAAAGACTACAAATGTAAGTATTATAGTGTTTAAAAAAGGATAAATCAAATTATTATATTGAGTCGAAACTAAAGTTTGAACTAAGTAATCTAGCAAGTAATCTACTCATGCTAGCTATCTAAAGGAATAGTTCAGCCAAAACTGAAAATTTGGTTATCATTTACTCACCCTCAAGTTGTTCCAAACCTGTATGAGTTTCTTTCTTCTGCTGAACATAAAATAAGATATTTTAAAGAATTTTGGTAACCAGACAGTTGACGGTAGCCATTTTTTTTCTACTATGGAAGTCAATGGCTGCCCAGACAGCAGCATAGTGGAATCCACATGTCCCGGATGTGGCCCGGATCTGGGCCGACACTATGGTGCCGTTAACTGTGTGCTTACAAACATTCTTTAAAATATCTTTTTTTCATGTTCAACAGAACAAAGAAACCCATTCAGGTTTGGAACAACTTGAGGGTGAGTAAATGATGACATAATTTTCATTTCTGGGTGAACTGTCCCTTTAAGAAGTTCCCAAACGGTTTTACACCTCTATAATCTGGTAAATGGAAACACCAACATTTCCACACAGCTATAAAAACAAGCAATTCACAGGATGTATAAACCATCAAAACCACTCGTGAGTCAAAAAATGAATCAGTGAAATCAAACAAAACCCAGTTCAAATCCCCCTCCCCGAGAGCTAACAGTCAAAGGTCTCAGTTGGCAGCAGCTAATCTGCATTTCTCCATTCACATCCCGATAGCAGCAACACTCACGCGTTTTCACATTAACGCTACACCCACAAGGAGGTTACTGGAACCTTCTCGCGATGACTCAAGACAGAGTGTTCAGGAAGGCCTGGCATCATGTTTTGTTTCAGACAGATGCAGTTGGCCCACAGTGAGGCATGCGTCTTCCTGTACAAAGGCTCCACTGTGTGCTATCAATCATGTGAAGCCGGCATGAAGCTATAAATCCCTTCTTTGAGGAAATCCCCCCTTTCAGATTTACAAAATGGTGAGGGGTGCGACGTGCCTGCCGAAATGTTGCTGGAATGCACGTATTGACAGATGCCAGCAGATGCGCGGGGATTTGATTTGGTGTTTGGTCGACGGGTGCCACGTAAAGTTTAATGGGAGAATGTGAATGTTAATATTAGCTGTTTGTGTATAATTCAGTCATGCCAAAGGGGAAATGTACTCGTAATGTCCATAATACAGTGGATTTGGCGTGGCGTGTTAGAATTCATTTAGGACACGAGTGGAATTTTTAAGCTTGAAAATACAGTCATGCTTTAAAGGGACAGTTCACCACAAAAACAACATTTCTATCATTGTTTACCCATCTGGGCTTTTTCCACCAATGAAATTCTGAAAAATCTTCACGCAGCTCTTTTTCAATATCATAAATTTAGTTCACATGACCAAAGTCCCTTTCAAGGAAAGTCTGTTCACTCGGCGGCCATATTTGCAACGCCTCCGGGCAGCTATTATGCTCATGCAAGAACAACTCCTATCTATTTGGACGGGGAAATAGCGAAAACTACTGGTCAAACTCACAATGAAATAACTTATTTCAAATCAGCAATAAAATCTGACATGAACTGTCTCATAACCGTTGTTTCTTATGCTCAAATAGCGTTATAAAAGCATATATTTCAGGTTGGTCCAGCCAATGCGCATGTGCAGTCTATGGGATCCGGAGCTTCTAAAGGCAACGACTTTACTAATTGCTGATTGGCTCTTTTATTCAGAAGGCGGGACTTATTCCGTCATATTGCAAGTTGCAGTTTCTCCCATTCATTGTAACAGGAATGCACCATCTTTGTCTTTGATATGACTGGACTGTTGAAATTAAATGAATTTTCTTAGTTAATGTTAATTTCAACATTTACTTGTCCATTATAGGAATCAAAAGTTGTCTCTTGTTAATATTATTTAATGGAGCTGAACTAACATAAACAATATCAATGAACAGCATTTTTTATTAAATAAGGTTAATAAATACTGTAACAAACACATTGCTCATTGTTAGTTAATGCATAAAATAACATTAATGGGACCTTATTGTCAAGTTTTTAGAGCTTGACAGACATGGTTGCAATGATCTGTCATTGTATGGAAGTGTTTTGTGAAGATTCCCCAAAAAATTTTAAAAAAAATTTTATTGAAAAAGAAAATACAGGTTTACAGTACATGTCAAAATAATTTTTTTAATGGTCTCTTCTGCTCACCAAGGCTGCCTTTATTTGATCAAATAATTGTTTTCTATTTTAATAAATTAAAAAAATATATATTCCTGTGATTAAAGCTGGATTTTTTTAGCATCATTACTCCAGTCTTCAGTGTCACATGATCCTTCAGAAATCATTCTAATATGACGATTTGCTGCTCAAGAAACATTTCTGGTTATTATCAATGTTGAAAACACTTTTTGCTGCTTAGACATTATTTAAAATTTTTAGAGTGAACTATTCCTTTAAATGTAAAAATGTATGAATTCCAGCAGAGAAGTTCATGTTAATAATGTCGATTAACATGTCTGTGGAGAGTGAAAGAACTGTGAGCCTCAGCAAGTTTCTAATCACATGAAGTTGAACTTTCTATTTGACTTGAAGTCTTGTAAAATAAGATAAAAGGAGCTCCATCACACTCATTCCTCTCGCCCTCTCAAATGATCGAGGCTTTCACAAAGTTGGAAAATGTTTCAAGAGGGTACGGCAATTAATAGGAGAAATTACATTTGCTAGGATCTTTAGCGGAGAGAGTTCTTCTTCACAGCGGAGTGTAATGCTGCATAATTTCACTGGTTTGCTCACATTTATTTTCTTTTTCTAAATTGCAATATTAGTCATACACTCATTATAGGGGCCATCAGTTCTTGGCAAATTCCTATTGCCGTTCATTTCCAGCAGAGACGATGCGGGATGTGTATTTTTTTTTCAGGCTCGTGTCGAGGACTAAATCTTTTGTCATTGTGTCACTGAATCGTTTGTCATTAATCTAACTGACAAGGCCTGTGAATATGCACACATACCTGTTAATTTTGCTCCGAAGAAATATAGATGACATTTCTTTTATATAATTGTAATGCAATGGTTGGATATGCAGTGATTTATCATTCAGCAGCTGTACAATTTAGTTCCATAATAAATTGCAATAGTAAATAGCAATACAATTAACTATTAAAATATGTACAGATAGGGCTGGATGAGCAAATATTCGCATCTCAATAGCAAAAATATCGCTACATTTGATGCATTCATATACAGTATCTGTCAAATAAATGCTGTTCTTTTGAACTTTATATTCATCAAAGAATCCTGAATAAAAATGCATCAGGTTTTCCACAAAAATATGAAGCAGCACAAAAGCTTTCAACATTGATAATAATCAGAAATGTTTCTTGAGCATCAAATCAGCATATAAGAATGATTTCTGAAGGATCATGTGACACTAAAGACTGGATTAATGATGCTGAAAATTCAGCTTTGATCACAGGAATAAATGACATTTTAAAATATATTCATATTGAAAACAGCTATTTTAATTTGAAATAATATTTCACAATACTACTGTTTTTAAAAACGTATTTCAAAAACATTAACATCGTACCGACCCCCACATTTTGACCGGTAATATAATTAACATTGATATTTCACACTGTGTTTAAGCCCACAGCATCAGCCATAAAAAAATGTAATAAAAATCCACCACATTGTTAACTCCTGTACCCGCACAATGCCTCTAATCATTAATATGTTCATCCAGTTCTCTTAATCAAGTTGTAAGTACAACTGAATTATTCTATATCCTGCAAGGACACCTAAGCTGTCAGTGCTGTTTAATGAGTTTCAATTAAGCTGTTAGTTTCAGGAGAACGGCGCGGCTCGTGCGGGCGTCTACTCAGAGCTCTGCAAGGACACAAACAAGACATTTTATCATGGCAGACTTGCTCCATCAAAAGCGCTCGGTGTCTTTGCGATTCCAATCAGAGTGCTAAAATATGTCGACGGCGTCAAATGTTAAATGAATTGTAATTTGTTAGATGCTCCTCTGCAAAATAGTCATACACAGTAAGTGGCATTGGGATCTACACATGTGAGGCATCAAAGCTGAGGCCTATCGGTGGTTAACAGTCTTTAAACATCTGCAGGAACTGTTTGGTAAAAAAGGTGTGCTGTCTGGGTTAGGAGCCTATGGCGTTTTGAGTGACTGGCTACAATTAACGTGACGGCACACAAAGTTCTGTCCTTCTGTGATTAAAGAGTAAGAAAAAGCCGCAGTGCTCGGAGAAATTCGCTTAACTGTTGTTATTTGTTATGTTCACTAAAGAGCACAAGTATGTAAATGATTCACTCTAAAATGTACTCTAAAACATGCAAAAATATGCAAACGATCTACTCTGAAATGGTTCTCCAACATAAGTATGAATAACAATTGTGTTTGCATATCGCATCACACTCACGCTCTCCTGATCTTTGTCTACAAGAACGTCCTGACTCGTACGCACAGTCATTACAGTGCTGAAACTCTGCAGACTGAGCTCCTGGTGACCTCTAGGTAGAAAATGGACTGAAAGGCCAGCCAGGACTCGGGAATATCGAGTTGATTCATCAAATTAGTTCCCGTGTAATTGCACGGCATGACGTGCCATGAAACTTGTCAGCTATAAAGCTGTCGGGAAGCCATCAGCGGCCATGTTAAATGAAGACACAAGAAAAGGCCTGGGGGTTTATGACTTGATGTTTGGACACCAGCCAGTGAAGGAGTGAGGATACGGACGTCTTTAAGATTTTAAACGTTTGCACTCTTATCTGTGCAAGTATTGTAGCGATCCATTTATTGCATGCATTAATCAATGTGATTTCCACAGATGCTTTAATTAAATATTCCTTTAAAACGCCTCTTAGACCAGGCTAAGGTTTAATAATAATGCGGAATTAAAATTTGATGTAGTGCCTGTACAAATAAGATGACAAAGTTGGTAAATGTGAAAAATACATGCAATTAGATGTAATTCAGCAAGATATATAGTTGTGGTTATAAAATTATATCTAGTAAAAATCTACAAATATATATACATATATTAGGATATGTTAAGCACTTCATATTTTCCCCACACCCTCTGGCCCGAACCTAAACCGGATCTTGTGAAAGTTTGCCTTTCTAATTGGTATAGATTGTGCCATTAGCAAAATATTGTCATAGCTCCTGCCCCATAGACTGTAGCAGGCCAGGGTTAATTTGCATAATAAATCTTAATTGAGACTCATTAAGCACTTGATTGGAAGCAAATCAGGTACACTGTGGACAATTTTTAGATTAATGAAGTTTCCGTCTTTCTTGAGGTACACTGTTTTCTGCCATCTTCCCGTGAACTGTAAGGAGGCCGGAGAGAAAGGAAGATCCTCACAGGAACACGAGCAACAAGAGGTCGAGTTACAGACACGTCTCACGAGACGAAAAATAACCTAATCAAACAGGCTTGCTACACATATCAACAACTGACTACACGAGAACCGAGCGTGTTTGTGTGTTATATTATCTGCAGTTATTTTAGATATATATATATATATATATATATAATTTAAAAATAAAAAAAAATATATATATACAGTACTAAAATAAATATATGTAATATTTTTTTTAAATAAAATTCTATTTTAAATTGATAAATGCATTTTAAATATATTATTATTTGAATATATTAGGGAATATATTGGCTACTGAAAACTATATATATATTTTTATAATACTATAATATATCATATTTTATCGTAATAAAATTGACAAAAAATAACTGAAAACTGATTTTGGAGCTAATACAAAGAGAACTAACACTTTTGTGTTTATCGGCCACGCAAGTATGGTCAATATTCTCAAAGCGGCCTAGTAATCGGCCCAGCCGATATATCTGTCCAGTGATGTTTATGTGGCTCTGCTGGCAAAAAACAACGAGAAAACATGAGTATCTTTCTATTGTAGCGGGTACACTATGTCTGTCTGGTGCCCTTGTGATCACAACATCTTCAAAAACAGAATAAAGCTTTGTGTTCATATCAACAGGATCCTATCGTGGACGAGAGGGGTAAATATGACAGCGAGATATGAAACCCAATCCCGAGCCCCAGTTCTCGCCTGGACGTCTGAAATCCATCTGGACGTGGTAATGTGAGCCCACACTGATTGTTTTCGACAACTTTGGAAGCATATGGCCTGCCGCGATGAGCCGACAATTACTGAAATAAGTCCATTCACAATCTTTGTGGCCGTAATGATACGGTAAGAACTGCTTCCCGAAAGAGTCAGGTGTGCTTGGCATCATTTTAACTGCCGTGGTACACTGCGACACCATCAAAATTCCTGCCGGTAATCAAACACCGCGCACACAAAAGGCGTTTTGTGTTGTCGTTAGGCCTTTTCCCCCCTGTCTGACTTTCACTCGAGAAATTGACACAGATCAACTCTCCCTCTCTTCCTTTACCTCCTCGACCTCAATCTCCCAGACATGCTATCGGCGCAGACCGGGTACAAAATGCCATTTTGTAATTTCTTTTATACTCGGATGTCTGGCAGGAGTAATGAGTTTTAGCCCGAGAGCAATAAAGTCTCTCCATAACCTCATCATTGTTGTGTTTAATGAAGAAAAAAGCAATAGAAATAGCTTTTTGCGGAGATGATCACGTAAAAACATTATCCTCCTCGATTGTCCCGCTGGCGTATCAAATTGTGTCATTTGCCTGGAAACTGGTGCAGGTCTCGGAGGGAAGGCAAGGTGAACGCGCGGTTGCGGCTGCGGGGGAACGAGGCGACGTGGTGCACGGGTCCAATCAGGATGCGGGCTTCCCCCCACCCCCCCCCTTCTAAGGAGCGAAAGGGGAGCGGAGTAGAGCTCCGGGGCACAGGAGGCTTCTCCTCTCTCACCTACACACAGCACCGCCCTGTCTGACTCCAGGAGCAAAGCCTCACACACTCCACCTGCCACCGCCAGGGCATATCATGACATCACCGCCGCGGAGACAGGGTAAACGTTGCTGTGGTTTAACTGTTACAGTCATATAAACAAACACTGGGGTATTAGTATGATACGGGACACAAAGAAA
>NC_137139.1:29042133-29142133 GCF_949319135.1 Squalius cephalus
GGGGCTTTTAGAGAGAGCGACGAATGTGTGTGCGCGAGGGGAAAGTGACAGACAAAGTAAAAACGAGGAAGAAGGGACTTAGCGTCTTCAGGAGGTTTTAAGATCCGCCATTGCTGGCAGAGTGTGATGACCATCTGTGGGGTTTGTCTACTGTTATTATAAAGAGTGATCATCCTTCCACCTCGCAAAGAGTCCAGAGCATCTGGCGTCGATGCACGCAAAAACAATAACCTGCGGTACGCACTTTCGAAAGCAAAGTTTGGCTCCTTACAATCTCGCCATCTTTTAAACCACTGAAAATGCTGCAACTAATGGGATTTGTCTAGAGAAAGACAATCAAATGACAGATTCACGCTTTAACCTGTGGCGTACGGGCTGTAATACAAATGAAATATTTTGATCAGAATACAAATCTGAGAAATTTTATTCAATTTAAAATACATATTTAAAAAAAAAATGCATTATTAATGACAAACTACTCCACATTAGCAGTTAAATAGTTAAAAAGCCTAACATTTAATGGGTAATAAAATTTTGGAAAATGTTTAAAGGAGCATCATCAACTTTGTGTTGTAAAGTCGTTTAATAATCCGAACAGCCACCACCTGAGGTCGTGGGAAGGCTAACAAAGAACCGGTGATAAATGGATCTATTAGAAATTAATCTATCAATAAATCCAACGTGACATGAGATCAATCATAAAACAAGTAAAAGCCAAAGGGGAAAAGAAAAAAACGAAAATGTTTCAGTGAAAAGCCTTCTGGTATACAGCCAGTTGCGTTGCTGTGCATGAGAAGATTCTGGCTGTGTTTCAAAACCTAGTGAGTTGCCTACGTTTGTATCATTGATCATTATTTTCCTGTTTATTGCTGTGAAGCTGCTTTGAAATAATCTGTATTGTATTAAGCACTATATAAATAAAGGTGACTTGACTTGACCGCATGTTTTTGGACACCACAGGCACTTTATATACATTATTCAAAATGATGCACGCACATGCTACCTAGGTAGGGAGCTCATAAGGATTTGACACACAGCCTAAGAAAGAAAGTGTATTGTCAACACTGCTAAGGAAGCAAAATGAAAGAGCATTCATTGTTTCGGCTAAACTAAAGATGCTTCTTGATTATTTTTGCCTAGACAGCATCACTGGCATCATTATGAACATTATTCAAAATGATGCCCTCAAAAATGCCGTCTAGTTAGTTCACAAGACAGTCTATGAGACAATATGTACTGGCAACACTGGTACACAATTATCAAGTTAAAAGCAAAATAGCAGGGCTAATCTCATCGTGTTACTGAAACATAAATAAAAGATGTAATCTAAACGGCTTTATTCTTGTGTGTTTCGCGCTCTGGAGCGCGCGTCCGCGTGTGTGTGCGTGCCTGCACTCCGTTTGTGTCTGTGTGTGTGTGTGAGTCCGTTTGTCTATGAGATATTATGGGTTCATAGGAAGTTCAACCGATATTCGGATCCAAAGCAGCACATCTAGGCTATCCAAAATCATTCTGCATTTCCTCTCAGTGCATTTACAGAAACGCGACACGCGTCGGTTCCCAACAAAATCTGGCTAAAGTTTGAACTTTTAAAATTTGACGTCCAAAACAACTATATAACGTGTAAATAAATACAATCACACTAGTTTAAAATGAAAATAAGGTTCATTTTACTTCATTAGCCTATGTGAACAGCATGCCACTGACAAAAGCAATTAACTTAGAAATAGGCCAAGAAGTGAGCCTTGCCTAAACTCTAATTCACTTCGATTATATATGCAAACACGTTAGGCTATTTGAAAAGCGAAACAGCGTGTAGCCTATATATAGGCAACTTGTTTTAAGAGAAAATCTGACAATATAAAGTTAACATATTGTTTTAAAAAAAAATAAAAAAAATAATATTTACTTTTTTTATTCAGAAACGAGACGAAAATAATGATTAAGACCATTTTCCCCACAACGTCTAACAGACGTTACAGGGGTTACACAAGGTTCACTACTCGGTCCGTTTATAATGCTAAAAAACGTTACGATTTTCAAGCATTCCGTTCTCTAGATGATGTCAAACGAACGATGTTTACATTCTAAACACGCGTGTTTACGTTTATTTAAACGTGAATTAGTTCGTTGGACTTGAAAGTTTAAAAACTTTAGTCGGATTTTGCCGGGAACCGAAGCGTAAGCTTTTGCAGTGTATCAAAGCATCATTCTCTGATATTAACCATCCTCTTTCTAAGACAGCGCTATCACTTTCATCATACTGTTTCACAAGATAAAAAGAGGTCCGTTCAGATACAAATTCGTACGCTCGTGCGACTTAAAACGCGGATGAATAGCAATATTCATGTCGGGATGAATGTGAAATGATAGGTGTCAATTTGAATCTTACCCGCAGCCCTTTTGGGTGCTTGCTGTTTCCTCCTTGGCATGTTCAACTCTCTTTAGTTCACGTACAGTGAAACTGAGCCCAGGTGAAATTCTGTAAAAGCGCTCTGATATAGTCCATACACACGCAATAGCGACTCTCTAATGCACTTCAGTTCCGTACAATCCAGTTTTTCAGAAACGCTGTCCAGAAATCAGGTGTCTCTATTTTAATATACCTCTCCTTCCTAGATAGACAGATCTATGGCGGATTGTTTTGCTTTCCTTTTTTCCCGTCTCTTCTTCTTCTTCTTTTCTTTTTGTGTTTCCCAAGCCAAAAGGACAAACGCTGTCAATCGCTTAGACTCCCGGTCTCGTATGAAACGTAGTAGGAAAAGGGCAGAAAAAATAGTGTATATCACACACACACGGCGATGCCAGCAGCAAACATCGATCCATAGAACAAACTGAACATTAAAAACTCCTCCTCCTCCTCCTCCTCTTCTGGACTTGATGATGGCAGCGAGACATTTGTTACACTAGATAACCACGAGTTTATTAAAGAGACAGGGGCCGGAGAAAACATGAGACAGCCCACAAGACCAGCCTCATACTGTCTCTCTGCTGCTTTAGGCTGGAGTTTACAGAGATGCTGAGAACTGAGCGCGTGAAGCAATGAATGCTTCAGTGTAATGACACACTGCAGAGTAATAATAAATAACATGCGTGCAATATGTAATTATTTTTAGTAGCTGCCAGAAACGAGATATAATTGCCATTGCTGTGGTAATTACTTACATTAACATGTATATGTGTGAGCTGCAAGCGGTCTCAGTATGCCTATAAAAGGCAGAGAGTAAAATGCTATACCTGGAAATGTGAGAATAACACATTAGTATCCATGTTACAGTGCAGAATACTTTTAGTAGCTGCTAGAAATTAAACATTATTGTTGTTGTAATCAATTAGTCTATAATAGCAATCTGTTGTGTAAAGAATTCAAGCGTTAAATACACAAAGTCGTTGTGTGAAAACAAAGAAATGTTTGTTTGGTGTAGTGTATACATTCTGATAATGAACAACACATACGTAATATATAATTGTTCAGCTGCTCACTGTAAAAAAAAATATTGTTGGTTTAACTTAAAAAAAGCAAGTTACCTGGTTGCCTTAAAATTTTGAGTTCATTGAAATAAAAAAATTGAGTTATTACAACAAAGGAGATTGGTTTAATAAATAGAAACTCAAAATATGTAATCTGAACCACATTAATTATCTAAGTTGATTTGACAAAAGATACAAAGTTGTGATGATAAATCATAAATACATTTTTTTTTTTTTTACAGTGTAGAAATTAGGTCATTGTCATTTGTTATTTTTGACATTTGCCTATTGTCATTGCTCGTGATTAATTAAATTACTGTGGCATGTGATATGGATAGCCTAAATATGTATAGTTTTTGGATATCATTTCCAGGGATTCTTTTTAAAAATAAATAGTCAAAAAATAAATAAATGGATTAAAAAAATAAATAAATAATAGGTGGTTGTACACTGAAAGTCAGTAATTAGTTTTCAGTAGCATTCCACATTGTCCATACACAGCTAATTATTATACTACAAGCAATTATATATTTAAATACATGTCATGCATCATATTACTCAGCACATGTTTATGCACTACAGGCTATCATGTGACCATGTTTTCAAAAATGTGTTTGGTTTTGAAAAGGCCTATGAAGTCATATTTTATCAGAACACAGCAGTAAAGTGATCTCATCCCATCAGTCATCTCAATGTCAAAAAGTGGCCAGATTTACCCACATTCACCCAGTATAATGACACAAGCGATTTGATTTAAACCGAAACCATAGAAACATTAAAATCTTTCAGCTGAGAAAACCTTAATGATGTCATAATAACAGCAACAATGAGCGGCACCGTACATTGTTCGGCACAGCTTTATTACAGCGTAACTGTAGTCCTACAAGGTGAAGCAGAATGGTTCCCCTTTCTGAAGCGCAGTGTCTCACCATTTGTGTCCCGACCTCTCACCATCTCTGATTATTGAGGTCACAGATAAACAAATGAGTGGCCATTACTCACAGACTACAGATGACCTCAGCGCACACCATTGCCGTGTGATAAATGATCCCGCTGTCATACAGAGAGATGATGCTGCCTTTGTTAATCTGTTATGTGGTGACGTTACTCGATCCTCCTGTTTTCTCCCGTCTCCTCGCGCTGATGAGCGGATGCCAGTCACCGGGCGATGACGGCGGAGACCTCCCGTGAACTTGACATGAACTCCACCGATCAATCAGTTTTGAGCTTCCACTTTGACCATACCTGTCTGACAGCTTTTAACACCCTCTGTGTATAAATGTTAACACACACACACACACACACACACACACACACACACACACACACACACACACACACACACACACACACACACACTATATCTCTACCTGCATGTATTGTATTGCTGGCACCTTGCCATCTCATCTTGACTAAAAGTGATTGTGTGCAGTTTCTAAGCTGTAATATCGGGGTATTTTGTCATGTGCAATGTCAATTCGCCAGTATTACGTTGAGGTAACAGTCCACAGGTGTGTTTAGTCTGGTTGTGTGAATTTGAATTTGAATGTAAAGCTGTTTTTTTATTTATTTACTAGAAAACATTTGAAAAAAGCCTTGAAGTTTTAAGGTTTCTTGGACAGACAGAGTAAGAGATAGAATGATAGAATGAGAAATAGAATGATAGAACAATAGATAGATAGAACAAGAGATAGAATGATAGAACGATAGAACAATAGATAGATAGATTGATAGAATGATAGACAGAATGATAGAACGAGAGACAATGATAGAATGAGAGATAGAATGATAGAACGATAAAACAATAGATTGATAGATAGAATGATAGAACGACAGACAGAATGATAGAACGATAGATAGAACGATAGATAGATAGACAGATAGAGACACAATAAAGCTGAATTACTATTTTATTTTTTACTAGAAAACATTTGTCAAGTTTAAACGGCCTTGAAGTTTTAAGGTTTCTTGGACAGATAGAATAAGAGATAGAATGAGAGAAAGTATAACAGAACGAGAAATAGAATGATAGAACGATAGATAGAACGATAGATAGATAGATAGATAGATAGATAGATAGATAGATAGATAGATAGATAGTTAAAACGAGAGACAGAACGATAGAATGATAGATAGAATGATAGAACAATAGATAGCATGATAGAACAAGAGACAGAATGATAGAACGAGAAATAGAATAATAGATAGATAGACAGACAGATAGATAGATAGAACGAGAGAGAACGATAGAATGATAGAAAGAACGATAGAAAGATAGATTGATAGAACGATAGACAGAATGATAGAATGATAGATAAAATGATAATACAATAGATAGCATGATAGAATGAGAGAGAATGATAGATGAGAAATAGAATAATAGATAGATAGAATGAGAGATAGAATGAGAGAAAGTATAACAACGAGAAATAGAATGATAGAACGATAGATAGATAGAATAATAGAACAATAGACAGATAGACAGAATGATAGATATAGAATGATAGAACGAGAGAGAGAATGATAGAACGATAGAACAATAGATAGAATGATACACTGTAAAAAAAAATTACATCCCCAAGTCAAAAATTTCTAGTGACTGGTCACATCTAAATTTTTCAATTAGTCTGACGTATTATTTCTCATTGAGCCAATGACTATTGCAACAAGAATTGCACTTGGGCCAATTTAAAAAATTTAGATGTGTTTTTTAATTTAGATCAGTCACTAGAACATTTTGACTTGGAGAGGTTAGAATTTTTTTACAGTGTAGAACGATAGATAGAATGATAGAACGAGAGACAGAATAATAGAACAATAAATAAAATGATAGAACGACAGACAGACAGAACGGACGGACGGATGGATGGATGGATGTACAGTTATTTCCTTGCAGATTACTCTTTTGACTGGCCAGTAAAAAACCACCACCAACAACAAAAAGAAAACACCAAGCAGCAGCATAGCAACAACATGGCAACCACCCATAACACCATCCTTTTTACTGCAGCTACAAATAAAGAAGTAAAACAGAGGGCCGACTGAAAGGGCAACAGCTCGTAATACCAACGCAAACGCACAAATACGTGATCTTGTCAAAGCGTTGACACTGCTGATAGTTACGGTTGTATCGGTTCTGCACACAAGCGCTCATAACACGCCGTAAACTTAATTGTGAAGTCTAAAAAAAAGCCCTTGTAAGTTTTGGTTCGAAGCTGACTGACATAGCAAAATATTTGCAACTGTTGCCAATGAATGCGACACAGTGTTAATTCGCATGGTAGGGGTTTTCAATGTTTTGTTCCGCAGCTCTGGTGCAAATCGTCAGCTCTGCGCTGAGCCGAGAAGAGCTAATTAAAATGCACTCCCCATGATGAAAGAGTCAAGGCCTGGGGATTCCAAACCTGCTTCTGATTCAAAGCTCAAATTTCATGTGATACGGACAGGCGGTGATTGAAGTCTTGAGAGCTGTAATTTTCAAAGTAGAACAACAACATATGCATACTGTTAACAGCAGATGCTTAATTTGAAAATCTAATGCATATAACCCAATTAGAAGACGAGGAAAAGAACCACAAGTGAAATTAAACAGGCTGCCGTGCTGGTTTAAACCTTGCAAGACGAGTCTTTCAGGACGAGAATGTTTTGCCTGATATTTCCATCAAGAATCTCAACTAAGCAATCAATATTTCTGCACAATAATTAACACCCGTGCAGCTGCCACATGCAGGATGGAAACGTGTTGCGCCACGTTTCATATTTCAGGTCCCATAAATGGACCTGGTTTTCATAAAGTCCCTGATCCAGGAAGGACAATGGAGGAAATATTTCATGGAATGTAGGACGAGTAAAATACCACAAACGGAGACGAAAACCCATAACCGCTCCCCTGATAAACTAATAGGCTCCACTTGTCAAGGCTGCGTAACTGAGAACAGTGACCTTTTCCTGAGCGTATGCAAACATATTGTTTGTGTGTGTATGTAAAGATGTGTGTTTTCACAGGATGTTGAATTAGCTGAGGGTGAACATTCGTGCGGTTCCAGTACCACAGGCTGTGAGATGAAGGGAATCGTGGGGGGTAAAGCTGGAATCTACATTACTTTGACCAAAACAAAACCGTGTTCAGTTCAGCAAAACAAACGGTAGCTGAACACAAGTATGCTTACATGCACAACCGTACACCTTATGGCTAATAATGTAAACGTGCATGATGTACTTTTGTCAAAAACTGTCCCATACTGGTCAGGTTTTTTTTTTTTTTTTTTTTGCATTAAATTGCAATAAATTAAATAAAAGCTGTTCTTTTGAACTTTCTATTCATCAAAAAAAAAAAAAAAAAAAAAAAAAATCATGAAATTACACACACACACACACATATATATATATATGTGTGTGTGTGTGTGTGTATATGTATATATATACACACATACACCATGACTTCTACAAAAAAAAAAAAAAAAAAATTTAAGTAGCACAACTGTTTTCAACATTGATAATAATAAGAAATAATTTCTGAAGGATCATGTGACACTGAAGACTGGAGTAATGATGCTGAAAATTCAGCTTTGATCACAGGAATAAATTACATTTTAAAATATATTCACATAGAAAACAGTATTATTAAATTGCAATAATATTTCAAAAATATTCCTGTTTTTACTGTATTTTTGATTAAACTGCAAACGTCTCAGATACATAGACAGTCATTCTCTATTTCACACATTCATACTGGTGCAATACAAATTCCTTTAAACAAATCTCGACAGAACCACCAACATTGGGATTTTGCATAATCATCATTATAGAACGCATAAAGAATGCATGAATGCTCAAATTATTAAATATCTGATTTTGTAACCATTTTAACGCCAGGACCAGAAAAAAACGTGATTTCTAAATCTCATGTAAATTTTGTACTGTCAGCTTAATGATTTATTTTTAAAAAACATTTTGTAACCCTTGAAATTTTACAATTACCTGCTTTTAGTTTGAAGAAAAGAAAGAGAACGGTTTAAAGAAAACCATGTTTAACTGAGATTTTAGTAAGATTGGAGGGTTTTTACTCTTATTTTAACGTATACACACTGAATATGCCACTAGAAAGGTGTTTAAAATGAAATCATAGTAATGACCTGAAATTACCACATAATCGGAGTACGATTGGGCATTGAAACGCAGTCACTATAATAAGGGACAAAAAAACACTGTAGCTAAATAAGGATAAACAAGATTTGCAACAAATATTGCTGCGGGACAGCATCATTTTTTCATTGTTTATCTTATGAGAAATAATAATGCTAATAATAATAATCCTTTAACTTCCTGCTGGTGGGGGGTAGAGTTTCAAAGTATAGTTACTGTGACCCAACATGAGTTTTTTACCTCAATAAGGATCCATGCTTGCGGTGTTTCCACCACTAGCACTTGACCTATTTCTTCTCATGTAATGAATCGTTAAAGCAGCCTTGTGAAATGACTTAATTATTCATGCTTGATTTCAAAGTATGGTGCTTAAGCAACGCGGCTCCACGGGAGGACTGACACACGCGACGGTGTTCGTACAAGCACACATACTGAGCGCCGTGCGGACGGGCCTGTTCACCAACACAACCTCCGCTGTGTTCAGTCTGTACTCGGCATTAAGGTATTAGCCCTGCTTGGAAGATAAATGCCCATGTCACACATTCTTACACACACACGCACGCACACACACATGGTCTCGGCCTATTCAGCTGACATGCACTAGGCATTATTCAAACAGAACTGGAAAATGTGATATAGTGTGAAGTGACACACATCTGAAGCACATTTGAGGAAGACTGAGTGATCTTTGAGTAATCTGTTTGAAGGAAGAATATTTTCCATATTATCCTCCTTATTTCCCACAAGTCATATTGCACAAAAGACAGTGGCCTCAAAAAGTGTTTGGACACTTAAATCAGGCTCAATGTCAATGCATTAGATACAACAGGAATCATGGTAGAGCTTCTCTTCACTTTTCTGAGACACTTTTGAATGATGTGGTATTTAGTCATTTTTTTGTGGATGTCTCATATTTGTTTCACTTAAAGGGACAGTTCACCCAAAAATGAAAATTCTGTCATCATTTAATCTCCCTCATGTTATTCCAAACCTGTATGAGTTTCTTTCTTCTGCTGAGCATAAAAGATGATGTTTTGAAGAACGTAGGTCACCCAACAGTTGATGGACCCCATTGACTTATGCTATGGAAGGCAATGGGGTCCATCAACTGTTTGGTTACCAACAATCTTCAAAATATCTTCTTTTATGTTCAGCAGAAGAAAGACATTCATACAGGTTTGGAACAACTTTCCCCACTCAACTTAATTTTTGTGTGAACTATCCCTTTAAGTTCACAAAATAACCACCGGTGTATTTAATCTACAAACATATTCCACAAAGTTTGACAAACATTAAGTGTCCAAGATCTTCGTTTTCAACAGTATATCGATTGCTTCACATTCTGATGCCTAACAAAATTCATATATGGTAGTGGCCAAAAGTGATGTCCGGCCCTATCAAAAAAGTGTTAAAAAAAAAGTGTTTTCTAATCATATTGCGTAGTTGTACTTGGAGTCAATTGGTTTATTTGAGATAATAACACAATAAAATTGTGCAGATATCATTTTTGATGAACACGAAAACAAGACAGAATATTAATAACTGATTTTTTTCTTTTGCATAGTAAAATAAAACCTGTAACTGTAGTTTGCCAAATAATTGTAAATATCTTAAATAAGTTAAATACCAAGTTTAGTGTTTAATTTTTCCTTCATATTTTATTTATATATATATATATATATATATATATATTCCACATATTTTGATGGTTTAATTGAAATTGTAGGGTCATTAAAAACAAATAAAAACTTTTAAATTTCATTCACACTTTCAGAAATTTAAACGGCGTATTTTACGCAATTTCTTTTTACCATTATGACAAATAAGAACCGATGCTTTTGGCTTTATTAATATCAAACCAGCCACAACGTGTCGTTTAATGTCATTAAAAAAAAAAAAAAAATCAACAGTGAAAATATTCTGCCTTACATAATCTTGCAGAGTCTTACAAAGTCATGCAGGTTAAAAAAAACAACACAGACACTTCATATTTTTTGGATGAACTATCCCTTTAAAAACAGAAGTTTATACTTTATTTCGATGGCCCCCCTTTAGATATTCTACTAAGTAAAGTTGCACCCTTGTGTAAACTAACTCTCATTGGTAGTTCAGTATTAATAGACTGTTAGGGTTAGTAGAATAAGTTGACAACATGCAAAGTTACTTATAGTCAGTCAAATGTCAGTTGGGGGACTGTCACAATAAAGTGTTAGCATTAAGCAGACAATCTACTAACATTCTATGAGACGCGAGTTAGTTAACATGTAACATGTAGGTGGAACAACACTTACAGTCATCAGAATGTCTCAAGGAGACCATCGAAACAAAGTGTTACCAAACAGAAGTTATCACTGAAATGTTACAAAATAACTAGTTCAGCAACACAACAGAACTGACTTCTCATAAAGACATTATCTTGCAACGTTTTGACAAATCAAATATGACCTGTGCCGAGCGAGACCAAGTGTCGAGTGTCAAATCCTGAGCGCGTGATTGAGAACAGAGTCCCGCTCCTGTCACGACGGGCCACCAAGATCTCCCTGCCACATCTGACTGATAGATGCTTGTTTGCGTATTTATTCGAACGAGGACACACACACACACACATCTGAGTGAGGACCCACGCAGAAAGGTAAGGCCCGAGCCCGACCTGTCACTTCCTCCTCGGTACAGTCGTGGTCCGCGGCGACAGCGCGTCCAACCCAGGTTTGTCACTGTCTGTCCAGACCTGACCTGTCAGCTTACGTGTGCGGATGTGAATGCTGATGGATGTTTCCAGAACTGCTCCTCTGTGTCCATCAAAAGCTGGAATGTGTCACTGCCACTTCAGAGTCCGAGCTCAGAGCTTCTGAAATCTGTTGACAGCTGCAGAGGGTGGTCTGCAGTTCTGCCAAACCGGATCAGACGGGTTCTGATCTGACGGGAAGCAGTCAGAACTCTTGCTGCGCAAAGAGGGACGGTTTGTGTTCAGCCCATTGCATGCCGATTACAGTTTTACACTTTGTCTGGAAGAAAAACCTTTTAAAGATTCTCTTGTTGGGGGAAACGTGAAAACCGATGAGAACAACCTAACACATGAGGCTAATTGGAAAAACATGCCTTCATTTACATTTTAGCAAAAACATACCTATACATACAATATGTACAAGTGAAGCAGGAGCACTTTCCTAGGTTTGAGGTTTGAGGAATCCCTTAAGGACATGATGATAAAAAAAAAAAAAATGAGATGGGAGTTAAAAAAAAAATATTACAATGCTTTTAGCGAAGATTCTCGGGGGGTGGGGGGGGGACATAATAACGCAAAACATTGGCGAGGAAACACAAACGCATTGAAATGCAATTTTTCCTTTCATTTTATATTTTTTCCCATCACCATGTCCCTTGAGGGCCACTGTACATTCCACCTTAACTTCTGAAATAATGAAACAAAAAAAGCATAAAGCAGAATTTGCAACCCATTTACATGCATTAAGTGAAGCATTTAACAATATAACCCCCTCCAAAAGGAAGTACTTTAAGGTGACGTAGTTAAATTGTGCTTCCTTAAGTAAGTACTGAGTAATATTAAAGCAACACTAAGGAACATTTTTTACCTTAAAATAATGTTTTCAAAATCGTATCAGTGGTTCATTAAGTCGTAACAGGGTGAAAGGCACTTCTGCATTCGCTTTGCAGCCCATTATCTGCTATAAAGTTTGCCAAACCGGGTTGCATTTCTGTAGTTCGAATGAGACATAAGAAAACTACAAATTTGACTTGCTTTACGTCAAGCGTTACAATAGTCATTATTTAGTTTTTCTTCGTTTCTGATGTCGCAATACATCATACTTTCATGAAATCATGCAACATACTCTACCTTGTCTGTGGACATCGTTCATTCCAAAGCCGGTGCTGGATAAACAGCGAGCGTGTGTGCGACAGTGCGGGCGGCGAAATTATTTACGACAGCGGTAATGGACAATTCCGCTTCCAACCTGTAGGGGGACCGAAGAGGAAACGTTCCTTAGTGTTGCTTTAATTAACTACATATACTAGCTATAGAGTTACAGTTAGGGTTTGGTTTAGGGTTAGTTACTTGTAATTATGCATACTGTTATTACTATAGTAAGTACACGTAGTAATGTGTAACTACATTACCTTAATAGAAATCGGAAAAAATAGAATAAAATAAATACATACAGTACATATATAATATCTCTATCAAATGGATTGTCCGTCCAAGAACATCACAATAACCTTGTACTCAAAAATAGTCTGAACAACTTTATTTTATTAATAAAGTTATTTTATTTAATTAATCCTTTTGTCTAGTTGTTTTGAACGATTCATTGGTTCAAATTATTCTAAAGAAAACCAATGTTTGTCTTTGTGTTTATCGAAATGTAACTTGAACGGCCTCTGAAATGACTTTCCTTTTCAACTGACAAATTGAATCTCTCTTATTCTTCAACCGCCTGTCATATAGAGACACTTTTCATGATCCAGTAAATATTTTTCTCATAGAATATCCTCAGAAATATGTCACAATAGTGAAGTAAAACATCATTTCATGTTGACTGTAAGATGCTGTGATTTATTGCTTAAAATAACCAGTAACACTTTAGTTTAGGGTCCAAATCTCACTATTAACTAGTTGCTTATTACCATGCATATTACTAGGATATTGGCTGTTTATTATATACAAGCACATATTAATGCCTTACCATATTATATATCCCTTAATCCTACCCAATACCTAAACTACCTTTCTAACTATTAATAAGCAGTAATTAGGAGTTCATTGAGGCAAAAGTCATAGTTAATAGTGAGGTTTGGACCCTAAACTAAAGTGTGACCAAATAACCTAATGTCCACAGTATACTGATCCTTAGTATTAGAGAAGAATATGTTTGTGTCAGTAGGTTAAAGGATGTTAACTATAACAATATCAATAACGATAACTATATTAGAGGCCACACCAGCGGACAATTTCGTTCTGCGTTCTGCAGTTTTGTCGTCTGTCGCTTTTAAAGCAGCAGTTAGCTGATTGGCTGTCGATGTTTTTATCGTTCATCAGCTGGGAGAAAAGTCGTTCTGAATGTGATTCAAACTACATTTTCCTGTGACGTTTATCATTATAGCTGTGGACTCTGCAACTCTTTTAAATTTAGAACTGTCTTTATCATTACAGTTATCATCTTTGGTGTGACCGGGCCTTAAGAGTCAAAGAATCCCCTTTCATAACTTTTCCAAAGAAGTTTTTCATTGGAAAAGTTAAAGCCATATTTGCGGTTATGCGTCACAACAGTGTTGCTCAGTCTGATTTTTATCTATGTTTTACTGGCATTTAATCTTCTAATAGCATAAAATCAACATTTTTTCCC
Organism: Squalius cephalus; assembly: GCF_949319135.1. Lineage (NCBI taxonomy): Eukaryota > Metazoa > Chordata > Actinopteri > Cypriniformes > Leuciscidae > Squalius > Squalius cephalus. Next base: position 29,056,113 of record NC_137139.1, read on the forward strand.
AGCATATTGCAAAATCCCTTGTTTATGTTCAGATGACACACGTACGTTCACTCGACAGCAGCTGAGAAAAGTCTGAAAGCCATTTCCTTTTAAAGGTGATGGAGTAGATTGCCACCCATATTCAGAGTCTCTTTTCCCTCCTTTTTTAGGAGGACAACTCTGGCTTTTAATAAACATGTAATAAGAAAGAAAACAGCTGGTAGCTGTATCACAGATGGTGCTGTTCTTGGCATCTCCGAGGAGGGGACCACACATGCAGATGGCTCATTATTCCAGCATTTGGTTATGCATATTGCACAAAATCTTATTCCAATGCTTAACAACCAGTATAAGCAATACAGGTGTTACAGTTTTTTTTTTAAACACAGTTTTTCCTTCACAACTTGCACCTCTCCACATACACACACTTGTCTATCACATGTTTAGATGAACTGTTATGGTTTATGTGATCAGTGTGGGTCTGATGACAGAAATGCTTTTAGACCGCACAGTTTAACTTTAATACTTCCTGCCATTAGTGAATGAAAAAGCAACCACCAAATCACTAACAATGAAGAACCAAAAGTAAGTTTTTTTTTATTTGTTTTTTTGAAATGGTGAACATTTACTACACATGAAATATTTTTGACCATCATATATCTTATAAACGTGCTGCATTGATTTACACACAACAGCAGGTCTTAGTCATGAGGTGGAGAAGAGCTAAATATACAAATAAATTACAATGTATATACAAACTAAGATGATTACTCAATTACTTAAGCTACTTAATAGAGAAACTTGAATAGAAAGACTGGCAAAGCAACATATTTCAGCTGCCGTTGCTTTTTGTTAAAGCCCTCCGATTCGTAATCACATTTCACTGTAAGGGTTTCACTGGATTTCTGAATGCGTCAAATGACGAATCAAATCTATTGAGATAAAAAGTTTACTGTAGTATGAAAAAAAAAAAAACTTTTAGAACTCAAAACTTCCTCCCCAGTCCAAAAAGATCATGTATTGAAACATTTTATCTATGTTTAGGTAACACTTTATAAGTATACAGTAACAACACACTTATAAATCATTCGTAAACTATTAGTTTATAGTTAATTAACATTTTATAAACTGTAGTTAATACATTAATAGATTGCATACAAACAGTGAGTTCTTCATTAACTATAGTTAACAAAGAGTTATTGTTTAATTAGCTCATATGTAAAGAGTTAGATAACACTTTGTTATCAATTTATTAACCATAAATAGTTCTCACTTTAGATTAGGCCATGGAATGCCAAACATTTTTTTTTAATTAAGTGCTTTAGTCCAGCCTTTATTGGACATTAATTCCAAAATAATATTAAGAGTTCCTTAAAATGTTTAGTAATGAAACATAATAATAGTACTAATAACATATATACAGTTCTTATTATTATTTATTGTATATGAGTGTGTATATATATATATATATATATATATATATATATATATATATGTATATATATATATATGAGAATATAAATATATTGTTTATAAGATGCTTATATGTTTATATGCTTTATATATTGAGTTTGATAACACTTTCTTTTTCTTATAAACAATATATTTATATATTTATATATATATTCAATAAATTTAAATATATATAACAATATATTTATACATTCATTCATTCATATATATATATATATATATATATATATATATATATGTATATATGAATGAATGAATATATATAAATATATTGTTTATAAGATGATTATATGTTTATGTTTATATGCTTTATATATAGTTAGATAACACTTTTTCTTTTTCTTATAAACAATATATTTATATATATATATATATATATATATTCAATATATTTAAATATATATAACAATATATTTATATATATTCATTCATTCATTCATATATATATATATATATAGAAAAAAAACAAGTAAAAACAAGTAAAAAAAGAGTTACACACATATGCTTGTGTGTGTGTGTTACTCTTTTTAGAAAAGGTAAACATATTTGTACAAATCAAACTTAATATTCCATTCATTATGTGACCATGAAATTGATTTGTTTGCTACATTGACATTACAAAATGTAATCTATATAAAAGGAAATTACAATCTATATCCTATGGCGATTATTCATAATGACTATAACGGAGAAACTTAACATTTCACAAGGCCCACATTTAATCTCACAATGTTTGATTTTGTAGATGCACTATAAATGGCTTATGGTCAAATATTGTAAAAATCACATTAATGACACACTGAATTCAGTAGCTTACATACAAACTCTTCTTTCTTTGTAATTCAAACCAGGCGAGCTATCAGACATGGCTCCTGTCTGTGCTTTAACAATGGATATATTAAAATAACATGAACGGAATTCTTCTCAAAACATAGTAAAAAAGCTGATGCTATTGGAAGTCTAAATCTTTTCAAGTCAAACTTGACATTTTGAATTCCTTGGAATAAATTTAAGAAAGCAAATAGGGTCTGTTTTCGATGTCATGTCGGCTTTAAGGTTTCAAACATGTATTCATGTTCATCAGTGTCACATTTCATGATGAAGAGAGATGCACATCTGATGATTAAGTTTGTACTAATCAGCATGAACGAGAGAAGTCCTACAAGTCCTGAAAGATCTGCTGGGATTTTCCTTCACTGCGACTCACACTTGACACTGCATGACTGCCGGAGCTGTCCCCTCTCGTTTATAACACGCAACAATGTGACCTTTATTCCGGCAATAACCATAATGCGCTTTAGCACATGCCACTCGCGGCCCGCCGCCGCCGTTCGTGTCATATGTTGGATCTTCCTCTGAATTCAGCCGCAGAGACAACACGAGGAGTCTCTTCACGCGTCAAACCTTCCAGGAAAGCTCACTTCTGAGAGTGCCATTTTCTGTCTCTTAACCTTAAATGACTGCTATCTACAAGACCCATGGCTGTATTCAAGTTCCTCCGAGCGAGTTTGCTCTTTTTGATGCAAAACAACGTTTTGGTCAAGATGGTGATAGAGATAATGACGATGGCAGGCTAATGTTAGCTAGATTTGAATAGCAAATATCAGTGTATTATTATCATTAACTAAAATTAACTGAAATAATATAATATTTTATAATATTATATTATATATACACATATATATATACACACATACACACACACACACACACACACACACACACACACACACACATATATATATATATATATATATATATATATATGTATGTATATGTCACTTTTCAGTTGGTCATGCTGGCACTGTAAAAGATGATTTGTAATTTTAACAGTAAAAGCTTGTAAAAATGTGACAATAAAAACTTTAACAGTAAGTTCCCGTACTATATACAGAGAAAAACTGTAATAGATCTAACCTTACATTCAGTGAAATTTTACAGTAAAATACTGTAAGTAAAAATAATGAATCACTTACAATGCTTTCATGTGTGGTGTGAAACAGGCCTAATACATTAAAAAGAAATGATCCCCAGTTTTTGCATTGCAACATTGTGATAAGTTTGGCCTGGTCACAAAAATAAAAACATTAAAATAAATATAAACGTCAAAAAAATCAAAAACAAATGAGGATTGACAGCAACATGATCATAATGCCATCTGAGCTAATGATTAAGAAGATAAAACCACTGTTGTTACGGCTCTTATTGCACGCTCTGCTCTCTTGGTCCATCATGTCTCAGTCTTGCTCTCTTCTCGTTTCATCTGCCTGTCAGGTCGACTACATCTTTCTGATGGCATCACAGGCAATTAGCAAGATGATGCTGCACAAAACCATCTGGACGGACACATTTCATGTTGCTGGGGGAGACCGTTTTTGGCATGATAAAAATACATCCCAAGGTCAGATTTTAAGGCGTAAAGTATCAGATTCTGAAAGAGCCAGAACATGAAGATGACTGTCGCTGTCAGTGCTGGGAACATCATTTTTAAAAGTACCACATTACAATATAGTGTTACTAAGTTTTTACTAATTGTGTCTATTTAATAATTACTCTTTGCGAGGGAAAAAAGTGACTTATTTTTAAAAAAGTAGCATATTTTGTTACATTACTAATAACTCCAAACTACAACTATATAAAGTATATCCCACATAAATACAGTAAACTCATGTAAAGCGATATATTTAGCAAACCTTAACTGCTCAATTGTTTATACAGACACATAATTTAAAATATATTATCAGCTATTAAACTATATATAAATACAAATAAAATTGACTTGATTTAAAGGTAATGTGTTAAATCACCACTGCTTATTTTCATGAAGTATCTCACAGTGGACTGAAAGAAATACTGTCTAGAACTACGATACACATCATGCTCACATGTACAGTAATACAACAACTCCTACAATGCTTGAACACATTAAACATGAAATTAAAGAAAAAGCAAAACACATTCGTTTCTTGAAAAGTAGCCAATTTAGTGTAAATTTAACAAGCAACCTGCTACTCTACTCATTTCTGGAAAAATGTAATCTGATTACGTAATGCAGCATGTGATATATAAGTGTTGATATATCTTTTGTTTTGCTATAATTCTAACTAAAGCCATTTTTTGTCAAATACATTGCTAAAGCCAGTTCCACCTGGACAGCCAGGATGTCTCAATGTACTATATGATTAAGTGATATTAAAGACAGACATAATAATATTAAAATCTGTCATAATAATATTGACATTCTGGAGCGATTCCAGGGCTCATTTATTAATGATCGTTGGTTGGAGGGGGTGCTGGAAGGGTCAGAAGCCTTGAAGAGATTACACTTTGGCAGGTTTACTGCTGCTCCAAATATGATAGACCTGACGTGTCATTTTCCCGGCTAGAGCACCCTCAGAAAAGCCATAAATTATCATGGGAGAGCGGGAAATTGATTCTCCCTCTCTGTACCCTGCAAATGTTCCCCATAAATATGCAGTGATGGGACATAGCTCCTTTTATTAACTTGGCTGGAAAAAAACATAGGGTATTTAACTAAAAGCAGGGTGATTTTGAGTACCAAACACAGTTTTGGATCCGTTTTACATTAAAAGCATTATTTGATAGGCCCATCAGTTCAGTTTCCTATAGATCTGTCCCGATGTTGATCCATGAGGGTGTATCTGTACACAAATAAATCCTCCCAGATCACAAGATAATATCAAGTTATCATTTTGAATTTGCTTCTTGGCTCATACTTCAAAATCGATGCCTTTTTAACACAGCTGGGAACAATTCAGTGTTTAAAAAATGGCTCCCTTTAAAGGTGCAGTAAGTGATTTCTGAGAAACGCTGTTGAAAGTGAATTGGACTGAGCAGCACAAAACCCTTGTAGCCAATCAGCAGTAGGGGGCGTGTCCACTCATGATGGGGAAGGAGAGAGTTGGCCAATCAGAAGTAGGGGGCATGTCCACTCATGATGGGGAAGGAGAGAGTTGGCCAATCAGCAGTAGGGGGCGTGTCCACTCATGATGGGGAAGGAGAGAGTTGGCCAATCAGCAGTAGGGGGCATGTCCACTCATGATAAGGAAAAAGAGAGTTGGCCAATCAGCAGTAGGGGGCAAGTCCACTCATGATGGGGAAGGAGAGAGTTGGCCAATCAGCAGTAGGGGGCATGTCCACTCATGATGGGGAAGGAGAGAGTTGGCCAATCAGCAGTAGGAGGCGTGTCCACTCATGATGGGGAAGGAGAGAGTTGGCCAATCAGCAGTAGGGGGCATGTCCACTCATGATGGGGAAAAAGAGAGTTGGCCAATCAGCAGTAGGGGGCAAGTCCACTCATGATGTGGGAGGAGAGAGAGTTGGCCAATCAACAGTAGGGGGCGTGCCACTCATGATGGGGGAGGAGAGAGTGTGGGCCAATCAGCAGTAGGGGGCATGTCCACTCATGATGGGGGAGGAGAGAGAGTGAGCAAGAGGGAAATTTGAAGAAGGACTGTAGAAAGAGAGATGGCTGAGAGACATTACAAAACAGAAAAGGTCAAGGGAATATCACTGGAAAAAGAAGGTTTACAACCAGGCAAGAGCTTTAGGAACTGCGTTAATATTAGCAAAGCTTTCCAGCACTGGAGAGACCAACTCAACAAACTCTTGCTTGTATACACTCTTGTGTACTGTATGTTCATTTTTTGTTCTTCCTTGTCGTTCTTCGCCATCTTCATTTTATTTTTTGCGAAGCATTATTTTGCTTTGCTTCAGCTATGATAAAGAGACATTCACTCTTGCATTGTGTGTTTGTGCATTTTGGGACCGGAGCAATGAAGGGAGGCGTGTGTTTGTTTGGGTTGATTACAAATATCAACAGTGTTACTGCAAGAAATCGCTTACTGTACCTTTAAATCATGAGTGTGAATTTGAATTAAATAGACCTCACAGGAAGTTGAACTGGAATGGCAGGAAGTGAACTGAAATGAAAAGAAATTTGACAATAACAGTGGACATGCATATACTGTCATTTTAATTTTGTCAAAGCACCACAAAAGATCCAACACTGTTTCCAAAAATAATGTATAATGGACTAGTTTCTAACATGTTCCATTGAAAAATGAAATTTGGACAGGATTAATGCTCAAGAACCATGATTTTCTACTTGCTAGTCATACATACAGTATATAGATGACCTCAAAGCCAACAGACATGTAAAGCCACAACACTCCAATTGCTATTTCATGGGCTCTATAAATAACACTCAAATCAATTCTGAATAACCACAAACCTGCTCTTTAAGAGTCTAAATACAATACTGTGGCCTGAAGACAAACAGGCCTCAGATTTCATTCCAACTAGTCACTTTAGCATGGAAAATCCCACTGTCTGAAATCTGGAACGTGTTACTCATATCTTCTGTGATACGAACAGATGTTTTTATTGCACGGATATAAAAAAGAGGAAGTGTAACGATCCATTGACTATAACTGATGCAACCGGTCATTGCATTTGAACAGCGGTATACCAAAGAACAAAAGGAATGCTAAAGCAAATATGTATCACGCTAACGCCCCCCAAGAGAATTTCAATCAGAGTTTTGTTTTTCCCACCTGGCTGTTTCCTCAAGCAGCTGAGTTTCATAACTCATTTCTTTGACAATGGATAGACGGCGTACACACTGCGTTCAAAGACACACATTGTTGCTATTTCTAAACTAATATTGTCCCAGCCGTGTTTTTCGTGCTGGCGGATAATACTAAATCAGCCATTTTCAGAACTGTTTGACAGCTGTCTCATAAGCTTCTCAAAACATCTGAAAAGATTCCAAGAAGTTTGATTTTTATCAACAGGGCTGTAAATCAGTTCCATGAGACAAATATACCTTTGTGCTCCCGACCTAGACCTCGCTGAGAGTATTCCCATTGTTTTAAATTGATTCCACACACACACGTCACATTTTTTTTCTAGTCTAAAATGATGAGGTAATTATTTACTTAATGTTAATCTTTCGCCTTTAGTAGGTATACCCTCCCATCAAAACAAACATACGGGCTCTGTTATCATGGGAAAGGAAATCGACTCTTAATCGACTATTATGATAGACTAGTGGTTCTCAACTGGTGGGACGTGACCCAAAAACCGAAGAGATGGGAGAAAAAACGATGCTAAATGCGAATAATAAAATTAAAAAAAGGCTTTTAATAAAGGAAAACAAAATATTTTCCATATCCATATCCAATAAAACTCATGGTAACACTTTAGTTTAGGGTCCAATTCTCACTATGAACTAGTTGCTTATTAGCATGCATATTACTAGGATATTGGCTGTTTACTTATAAAGCACAAATGAATGCCTTATTCTGCATGACCTTATTACAACCCTTAATCCTACCCTATACCTAAACTTTACAACTACCTTACTAACTATTAATAAACAGTAATTAGGAGTTTATTGAAGCAAAAGTCGTAGTTAATAGTTAGTTAATATTGAGAATTGGCCCCTAATCTAAAGTGTGACCAAACTTGTAAAGTATTTTGGCGCAAATGCATTCGGATACAATCAAGGACACGTGACATGATGTCAGTAAAAGTTATAAACAAAAAAGTAAGAGCTAAAAGAAACCAGGCTACCTTAAAAACTGGTCCAATCATGGAGCTTAAAGCTGCAGTTTTTCCTCTTTGTCGCCATCTCTGTTCGAAATCTGCAATTGCAGTTATTCACGGAATTATCAACTTTACTGTACGTGGGTTGTGTCTCGGCACGGCACAGCGCGGATGAATCCAATGTTTTGAGGAGAATGTGTGGCTGTGTGGATTCGCAATTGCAGATTGTACTTTTTGAAAGTATTACCAACATAAGAATTTTCAACTGAAAATGTCATCTGAACAAGTAAGTAACATCCACTTTTGTTCTGACCAACTAAGGGGAAGAAAGCATTGTAGTAAATCGCATAATGACGCAAAAACATGCTCGAAATTCCCGCGGAAATCCCCCAGTATCACTGGAATTACAGTGGAAGCAGATAGTTTTGAACATTGGCTGGTTATGTACTTCCTCAAAAAATTATTTTGGATAATTTTTAACCCAAAAAAGCTACGGACTGCAGCTTTAAGATGGTTTGTGTGCGGTGAATTATTGAATACTAGGATCATGAAACCATTGAAATGAAATTTCGTACACTCAAAAAAAGATTAAAGATTCCTTTTAAATATTGAAACCAACAGTTGGGTTTGTCCATATTTGATTCAAACATGGGTTCAAACAACCCAGCATTTTTTAGTGTGCGTTACACAGTTTTGGTACCGTGTTGGGTCGTTCTGAAGAAAAAACATTTGAGAACCTGTGTGATAGAGGTGGTGGTGGTGGGGGGGTTTATTCTACCAAATATAAAGTTGCATTTCCTGTCATGTTAAATCCGTCAGCCCAATCTACAGTGATAAAGTGGTGTTTCTGAGAGACGAAATGCAGCTTGGGGTCTGCTGAAGAGTTTTGAGGCTGGCTGATTTTGACAGGATCTCTGTGAGACACGAGGGCTCTCCTTCCATCACCAGATGCTTAAATAATGGCCGGAGAGGCGAGCTGTTATTTACTACCTTCAGGTCTTCACTAGGGAGGCGCTTCTGGAGGTCTAACAGAAGGAGAAGACTCGGCTCCGAGGGCCAGATTACGCCCTCTTCGTCCCCATCTCCATCATCTGTCACATCTGTCACACTCCAACACATGTCACGTGCAATTAAGCGCCCGGGTGGTTAACTCTTTCCTTGCTCGTGTTGTCAGGAAATGGGAACCGCAAGGCATTCAGGCGCCGGCTAAAAGAGCAGCGGTCGTCATCTGTTCACAGCCTGACTGTCACATTTTGCATTGAATCTATTTTTGAATACTTTGATTACAAACAAAGTTATCTGCATTTTTGAAGCAACTCAAGAAATGCTAATTGATTAGCAGATGAATTAACATGATCTCATTAGTATCTGCAGGCAATCGTATGCAAGTGAGCATACTTTTTTGCTTTTGGATACACACCGATAAATACAAATGTCAATCAATACATTAGTAACATTTAACAACTTTAGAGACGTAACAATGTTTACAAATCATTCATAAAATATTCAATTAAAAATATATTTGGTAAAAATATAATGAAGGAGATTGTTTAATGCCATGAAATATAACAGGGTTAATGTATTTGAACTACTTTGACGCTAAATTTTAATTTGTCATTCACTGATATTTTAGCCCTCGCCCAAATCTCAAACCAACCCGCGTTCATACTGTATCTTGAACTTAAAAATGTGCTTGGCGGAGGTGAAAATTGTCAGTGCATAACAATTTCAACAAAGCCATCATATGACTTGAAAACATTAACTAAAAAAAAATAATCTAACACATGGGAAAACTGAAACTAAGACAAAAAATGCCCACATATTACTGGAATTTTTGGAATTTTATAAAACTTTAAAAAAAAAACCTGTCTGCATAACAAATGAAAATACCACTATAACTATAACACCATAATTTTAAATGATGAATAAAAACGAAATGAAATGAAACTAGAAATCTATTAAAACCTCAACTAAAACTAATAGCTTTTTTTTTTATTATTAAGTAAAAAAAAAAAAAAAGAAAGAAAAAGAAAAAAAGAGAATACTAAAATAGAATTCAAAAGTATAATAACCCTGCTTCAGAAGACTTGGGACTGTAGCATACAAATCGTTTGGACGACTATGTATTTCTTGGTGCTTGACAACCCTTGGTCATTATGAACAATATCATTTAAGAGCTGCTTAATAATTCTTCAAACATTTCTGTTTCACAGAAAGAAAAAAAATGTTTGGAGAAATGAGAGATGATAATAACAACAACTGCAAAATAAAAAAACAACAACAACATTGTAACATTGACGATGGGTTTTATTTATATTTTACACTCATTGAACTTTGAAGATAATTAAATGCTGCCAACTGACTTTACATTTGATCAAGGCCGTAACCATGTCTTGAACATTGGGGAGGACTATTTATTTATTTTATTTTATAAAGCATAAAGAAAAAGAACAGTGAAGGAAATCTAGGTCTAATTGGGTAATAATCATTTTGAGCCATTTGCAACATTTAAATTTGCACACATGTACTTTTTATTTGTATTCCTAATATGCTGAAAACATAAAACCTTTGTCTCGCCACACTCAGTTAGGAATTACATGAATCACATAAATTAATATTTTCAATTCAAAACGTCATTTTTGAGAAAAAAAGTCAAGTGGTTTGCATCCCCGGATGTTACTGTCAGTCGTTTGTCAAAAAGTTGACCTGTTTTAAATGTTTCGCTATTTACGTCTTACCTCATTCTCTTTCAATGTTAAACTGACGCTTCGTGCTGGAATTCACATTTTGCTTCCGAGAACAGTAAGCCTCCCCTACTTTGATTTGATTGGCCATCTCAATTATTTTGACATTGATGAGCGCTGTTAGACCACTAAGGCAGACCAGTCTAGAAATGTAACTCAAACCTTTTTTGTCATCCTAATAACATAGAGTACTGCATAATGGGGGGACTTGTCCCCCTCAATGTCTATGGTGGTTACGTCTCTGCATTTTATGAATTTCTTTTATGGCTTTCATAACGTTTGACTTTCATTTATAAATAAGTTTGCCTTTAAGAATCTTATATTTTCTGACACATTTTCCCCATCATTTAACGATTAATCAGAGATGAATGAGATAGTTATTGTTTCTGAGTACTTTACTGAGTATTTGCAAACATTAGTACATTTCTAAAGTTGTATGCAAAAGCATTCTTATTAGTCAATGCCGTCCAAATGAACTGAAGTATGAACAGACATTATGTACAAATATTTGGAATTAACAGAAATGTATCAGATTAAAAATCAAAACAGTTTCCTGTGTTAAGCTTAAACAACAAAAATATTGCTACATGCATAATGGAGCATATGGCACGGTTAACCATAAGATTCACTGCAAGGTTCACTGACAGTTTGTGGCCCATATTTCCACATGTCACACCGCGCAGCTGCCAGATACAGTGAGCTTCTCAGCTGCGGACTGTGTGATTGCAGCAGACAGGGCAGGATGTTCCAGTTTCGTGTGAACAATAAGGCCATGAAGGCCAGGTATGGAAATGTTTTTATCATTAACCATCCATCAGTCACATCCAGACAACAGAATGGGCCTAGGAAAATCAGCTGGAATTCTGCTCAGGCAAGTGGGTACAAGAGGACCACTTCCTGCATATAAATGTCTCTTATTTCAGGACATTCCTGCTGCCTGTTATTGTACAAAATTGATTGGTCCTACTGTAGATTTCATACAGAGACATACATTTTAACAACTTTCCACTGTCCATTTTAAATTTCTAAAGTAGATTTTTACATTTTCAGAAGGAAATATGAGTGGTGCTTGCCTGTGGTGGAAATATTAGGGTGTTGCTAAAACGCTGTTAGGATGTTCTGGGTGGTTGTTTATTGTTTACCAAGTCCAATCTCAAGTCACTATGATATTCTAGTCTCCACACATGGCTTTAGTCCCCCCTAAAACAATCTTATTTCATTTTTGTGCCCATTTTATTGAAATAACCCTTAATATGAGCATATTATTAGCAATACTTGGCTGATGTTCTTTATTTTCTTTCTACTTGGATGTCAACACAAGCTTGACTGATTCAAGTGCATTCTTCCTCGTACCTGATCTCCAGCAGGACCTGGGCGCCGGACTGTCACCGACGTGGTTATCCTTCACCACAGGCTGACGGAGGCATTATTCCGATGGGGATTGTTTGACTAATAAGCATTTTCACTGCACAAGCACAGGCTCCAGTCAATGTTGTCCTGAGCTTGTAAAGGACACCTTGTTCATGGGGAGCCAGTGGACACCATTAAATAAAGTGACTCGTCTGTTAAATGCACTAGAATTTAACTGGAGAAATCATCCAACTCTTTAAAAGGCAATATATATTATATGCACCATTGAGATTAATTTCCATTCCTTACCAGTTGCATTATATATTATAGATCAGGTTAAGGCAGAATTCACTATCACTTATACTTTGTTCAAATCCTTTAAGTATCAAACTTCAGGGTACCATTTGTGCTAAATACTTGAATCATATGTCAAGTTGTACAGCATGTTGAGGAGCAGTGTGCCTTTACTTTTCTAAGTGATCGGACATAACAATATAGGAGGGGCTTCAGCAATATTTAGAAACCAGAATGTCATTGAGATTTACTGATGGCTCATTCAACCATTCAGAACAGCCTAGCAACTACATAGCAAGCAACACCATGGCAACCACACAGCAACACAATAAACCACCCGGAACACGCTAATCACCCCACAGCAAGACTAGCAACTACATAGCAACACCCTGGCAACCACACAAAAATACAAGAAACCACCTAAACTGCCCTATCAATCATAGCAAAAGTACTAGCAACCACTCAGAACACTCTAACGACAATACAGTAACACTATGAACCACTCAAAACACCCTAGCAACCACATAGCAACACCCCGACAACCACCCAAAATGCCCTCGCAACCACAAAAATAGTAACACCCTGACAGCCAAAACTAGAAACCACCCAAAATGCCCAAGCAACCTCATAGCAACAGTTGCAACCAATGTAGAACACCCTAGCAACCACATAGTAACACCCTGACAACCACACAACAACACAAGACCACCAAGAACACCCTATAAACCACTCAGAACACCCTAGTGATCACATAGCAACCACTCGAACCACCTGAGCAATACTGTTGTTAACCGCTTAGAACAACCTAGCAACTACATATCAACATCATGGCAACCTCACAGCAACGCTAGAAACCACCCAGAACATCCTAACAACCCCACAGCAACACTAGCAACAACATAGCCACACAGCAACACAAGAAACCACCCAAAATGTCCTAGCAATCTCATAGAAACAGTAGCAACCAGCCAGAATGCCCTGGCAACCACATAGCAACACCCTGACAACCACCCAGAACGCCCTAGCAACCACACAGCAACACTAGAAACCACTTAGAACAACCTAGCATCTACATAGCAACACCAGAAACCATCCAGAACACCCTAGCAACCACACAGCAACACTAGACCACCCAGAAGACCCTAGCAACAATTTGGCAACCACCCAGAACACCCTAGCATAGCAGTGAGTTTCACACAAACAAGCAACACTCACATTTTCTTAACAAAAAGTAAAATTCTGATTCTTTTTCTTCATAGGAATACACAGATGTCAAAAATTGTAAAAAGATGTAAATTTCGGTTGATTGGACTCACTTTTTTTTTTTTTTTTTGCATTAATGCCAAAACAAGCTGTCTGTATTTCTCTCCAGACTGCCGTACACTCTCTTAAAAAACAGTATTTTGTCCCAAACTGGCACTATCGGTCATCCACAGGCATGCTTCTCTGAGTCTCTGACAAATGCCTTTCAGGATTTCAGGAGTCTATAATAGTGGTGTGCAGTAAGGTAGCGTTTCCATTCATGTCACATAAGACAGGGTTTTGTAAGGTGCAAAGCGCATGAGGGACATGGTCATTTGAGAAACATCTGTCACTCCGGCACACAATAAAAGCACGGGGCCCCTGAGAGGACAAGCGGAGAGCCCCATACATCATCCTCTGTGTGACTGCTAAGCTAAGAGACACACATGATGTGGGCCGTTCAATCACATCAGCCTGTAATGCTGTGAAACACAGTTCTGGTGTCTACATAATTATGTGACAAAGAACTTGAGGAATACTGTGACTAAACATTATTGAAACAATCCTGGAATTGATATTGATTTGCTTAGTGTTGGAAATAAAACCGTGGCGTTTGACTTCAGGGGCCGTAGCGCGGAGCCACCGCAGGTATACGAGCGCCGCTTCTCCCCTGATGCTGCAGGCAAAGGCGAGACAACGGCGCATTGCATCTCTCTGGCTTTCTAATTCTCCTCCTCCCGGCTTAATTGAGAATTTGAACAAACAAATTAATCATTGCAGCCCATAAAAATGACAGGATTCATGCAGTAGCATTCTTCATTCGCTCTAATTTGTTGTGTGTTGTTATTGCCCCCTCCGCCCCCCTTCGCCGAGGCCCTTTCTTCAACCCCCACAGCAGGTTTTATTTAATTTTTTTTATTTTTTTGTGCTGAATTTGCGAGTTTAGCCCTTATGAAAATTACAAATAGTTGTCAAGGTTAACGAGTTAATATTCTCATTCAATATTTATTTTATGGGCACAAGAGAGCGTCTCCCTTCGCCGCGTCCCACCGCAGGAGGAAGATGGGTGTGTTAATCAAAATGACAAGGACAGTGTCCTTTTGATAATACCCTGAATCATCGAGAATAAAAAATGAACTTTATTAATCAGCAGGCCCTGATTAATTGTTATGAAGTGCAGCTCGTCCATTTCCCCCGCATTTCCGTAATTTCCACAGAAGCTTAACAATCTCCCAGATGATTTGAAGCTGTTTGGGGTGGAGTGGAACAAAGCAGAGCTGCAATAAATAGTTGGAGCTGGCTTTTTTCTTCTCGGCGGAACCTGTATTTAGTCAACAGATACAAAATACAATTATATTCGGTCCTGTGCATGTAATTTCATCATTTGAATATGAAAAAAAAGAGGCGGGGCTTTTTAATTGAGGGCACGGGAAGGTCAAGCTCAGATTTAACATCGGAGATGTATGAATCTGGCCTTTATTCACTCAATAAAAGATCTCGTCATTTCAGGTAAATGCACTTTTATACCATTACATGGTATGATTTTCAGCCTTAAGGTACTTAACTGGGTTATAATACATTTAAAATAATGAGGAAAAAGTTTAGAATGTAGAGGTGAGGACGACATCCTAATATCAGCAGTGTTTGCAAAGGCAAGCATCTATATTACTATTTCCTATATTTATATATAAAACATCCCTAACCAAAAGTTGTAAACTTCAGTATATTACAAAATATATACACTGTGCCCCTAAAGGGACATGGTGAAGGAAAAAAATATGAGATGGAGGAAAAAAATTTTGTCAATGCTTTTTGCTTTCCCTCACAAAACTTCTGCCTTCCGCCAACAAACTTTCTACAAACGCCAACAAGCGAAAGCAAAATTTCTCGTGGGAACGCAATGTTTCTCAGGGGAATGCCAACGTTTTGCAAGCGAACGCAAAGATTTTTGAAGCGAACGTAAAGTTTCTTGAGGGAACGCAAAGGTTTTGCGAGTGAACGCAAAGGTTTTGCGAGTGAACGCACAGATTTTGCGAGTGAACACAAAGATTTCGCGAGTGACCGCAATGTTCTCAGGGGAACACAAATGTTTTGCGAGTGAACGCTAAATTTCTCGGTGGATTGCAAAGGTTTTGCAAGCGAAAGAAACGTTTCTTGGGGGAACGCAAAGGTTTTTGAAGTGAACGTAAAGTTTCTCGAGGGAACCCAAAGGTTTTGCAAGCAAACGCAAAGGTTTTGTGAACAAATGCAAAGTTTCTCGAGGTAACACATATTTTGCGAGTGAACGTAAAGTTTCTCGAGGGAATGCAAAGGTTTTGCGAGCGGATGTAAAATTTATCGGATGAACGCAAAGGTTTCGGAAGTGAACGTAAAGTTTCTCGGATGAACGCATAGGCTTTGGAAGAGAACGTAAAGTTTTTTGGGAGAACGCAAAGGTTTTGCGAGCGAACAAAGTTTCTCGGATGAATGCAAAGGTTTTGGAAGCGAACGTAAAGTTTCTCAGATGAACGCATAGGTTTTGCAAGCGAACGTAAAGTTTCTCGGGGGAACGCAAAGGTTTTGCAAGCGAACGTAATGGCGGGAAAAGAGTAAACAAAACCAAGGTCAAGACACATATTATACAATATAAAAGGATAAAAGTTTGGACAAAATGTATAAATGTACAATCATAGTTGTTTAATGCACATCTCTATCGTTTTCAGCTGCTCTGTCTAGGCCAGATGAAGTTTTAGCCATAACCCATAACAATGAGCGAACAAGGGCTCCTGCCGGGTTTGATTTAAGACCACAGATTCATGTGATCTCTAAGTCTAGTTCAGGCTATCTTAAATGACAGCTGCGTAATATGTAGGGCAATTAATACTGCATATATTGAATGTTAATGATTAATATATAAAACCAAATGAAGTTTGCATAACGCTGGGGCAAGGTTGAAGTTCTTATCTAATTTACATGAGCGTGTCAGACATGTGCAGCTCATTTGCTCTCTGAAGTTCTGCTCATGAAACAGAATACACAAGCCGCGAAAAGTTTTATGTCTTCCGGGGCTCCTCACCCCTCAATACTTATTGCAATGACAGGACAAAGCTAAAGCAAACAGGGCCCTCAAGAAAGCAGACTTCTTACGATTTTCTTACATTTTCTTTTCCTTTGTCTTATATTTTTTTCATAAAGAAATCTGCTGTACTTTAAAATTCGTTAATCTGAAACCTATGAAGCTCTTAAAAAACAACTTTTTGTACATACAAATATTAATTATATCACAACGGCTTTTTTCACAGTAAGTTTGATATGGTTTTAAATACATAACTTACTAGTGGCGAATGCTGAGTGAAACATCACAAGTATCACTGGGATTTGAACAAACTCCTTAACCCTACCAAACCTCGGCTGTATCTCATCCTGCGTGCCTCAAATCAAGTGAATTGTTGAGGAGAGATGTGTTCATACTTTTCAAAGTAAATGGACTTACAATTGTCACTTACGCCTTATTTGGACGGGACTAGTTTAACATGGAGAGGTGGGGTAATGTCATTTTACCACATGACATCTGTAATAATAATGCCCAATTTGCAGGGAATAAGATATCTCAGTAAAACTAGAAGAAGTTGGAGGGGAAACTCGATTTACGCACCGCCGTCAACATCCTGTCAACATGTGCGTATTACGCTGCTTCCTGATATCATGTGCGCAAACACATATATATAACCCATATTTGTACATAAACAGTTAGGTCCGGTCAGATGTCTGAATAAATTCAGATTGGATTATGTTAGTAATAGGCACCTATCTAACGCCTAAAAGAAGTTTTGTGCCTCTAAAAAGTGCTTTCGACCTTCTTTTTGATCTGAATGGTATGTGGAAAACACAGTTTTGCCTCAGACTCGTCCCAGTGCCTAGAACGCAAATTAATGCATTTTCAAGCACCTCTATACTTGAAAAACCACAGATAACTAATTTTAAACAGGATATGACGGAATATTTATGTACATATTTACAGCGGCTCTATTCGCACGGGATTAGTATTACCTGAGGTAATTTTTCCGGACTTTTTTACTGAAAGGTAAAAAATCGCCGTAATCTTTACTGACATTGTCCGCAATGATTACTGAGATGGCACATTCGGACGGGACTAAAATCACTGAGAAACTCTGGTAATTAATACTTTACCCCACCTCTCCATATTAAACTAGTCCCGTCCGAATAGGGCTTTAGTAGATGATAAAATGGGCATTAAAAATAAGTCTATTGCATAGAATTACATTGAAGATGGGGACTATGTGGACTAGTAAGCAACACCCTAGCATTGGGATATCAATCAATTATACTATATTACAAAGTATAATGGCCAAGAAAGTACACTAACAATATGCATTATGTGTTAAATATATATATATATATATATATATATATATATATATATATATATATATATATATATATATATATATACATACACATATATAAATATATATGTGTGTGTGTGTGTGTGTTTGTTTATGTGAGAGAGACACGCGCACACACACACACATACATATACATATATAAATAAACTCTAAACACAAACTTTTGTTACAGTAGATGCAATTAATCGTGAATAATCGATTTGACAGCAGTAATTATGTTCTTTTCAGCTTATTTTTTGCCATATGTAAATGGGTAAAAAAAAAATCACAAATAGCAACCACTCAGCAGCGCTAGAACACCCTAGCAACCATGCAGCAACTGCACAGCAACCACCCAAAACAATGTAACATTGTAGCAGCAAGTTTTGCATGGGTAAACGCCTCTCACATTTCCGCCTGTAGTCAATAGTTTTATCCTTTAAAACTCATCTTTGATCACTAAAATGACATAAAAAAAAAAAAAATTCTGTGAAAAAAAAAGGAATGCCTTAAATTAGCTTGAATGTAACAACACCCTTGCTTCATTTAGTATACATGGAGCCATGAATATGCAAATTAGCCGACCTCCACTCACTCACTTCAGCTCAGAGATCCACTCAGCCAACTTACTGTAGTAAACGCTGCACAATGGTTTCCCTCTTTACAACGCCGGACACATAACAGTAATTAATATGATTAGCCTTTTGCTGGACTACGTTATTAAACAGCTAATAATGTGTTGCTAATGTTACACAAACCATGTTCCCGTTCACCATCTCAGAGTCAGACAGCTGCCTTCTAAAAATCATAAGAAAAGCTTTGAACAAATCAGAACGTCAGTGGAGAAAGACATAGGCTATAGTTCATCATAATATCGTGATATACATCATATACATAATTCACCCGCTAAAATGCTAAATGTACCCAATGTTTCATATCAACAGAAAAATATACTGGGATAACCTGGCTTCTCTTGAGACTCCCTGTTTCAGAGCGGTCATAGTTAATGACATGCTAAAGCCCGCCCGTATGTTGACATGATTAGTTACAAGGTATAAAGAAACACCGTCGAATTCAAACCGCGTTTTTGAGGCCATCTTTGGTTCACTACAGTTTTAAAGAGAAAATACTCAGCAATGGTGTTGACGACTTATGAATTTGCACATGGTTTGTCTTAAAGCATATTAAAAACACCACATAGACATATAAACAACATTACAAACTAGATTACCATCACAGGGGGTCTTTAGGCATAATTCAAAATCTAGTTCTATTCAAAACCGTGATCCTTCTCAGTGAATGAATTTATTTCTCAAAGACATATAAACCCCAGATCTTTACCTAGGTATATAAACGAGGGAGCGTGTGAATATTTTACAGTGAGCCGTCACTTCCAGTGGTCCTCAGTGGAGTGGGTGGTTCAGCGTGGCATGCCGTTAATTGTGGAGGTGTTTTATCCATCAGTGTGAATTATTCAAGGGGATCGTTAATAGCTATCCCAGATCCAGGAGGCTTCAGGAAGGAAGACAAAGCCCGCAGTAGAGAGCCATCATTACCTCGCCTCAGCCTTCCTCCGTCTCCTGGGCCTCCCGCGTTGCTGCCGAAACGAGGAAACTAACAAACTGCCAACCAGGAAGTCATAAATCCCGACTGAAGGTAAGACAGCTGGCAAGTAAAAACCTGCGTAGGCTTTTTACAGGAAGACACGGGTTAGTTATGATTAGCCGTGTCTGCCTTGGTCATCATGTTTTTGTCAAGATGTTAATCAGAATTCACTCAGATTTCACGATTGCTTATGCATTGTGACACTTATATGAACTATAGCTGTGCTTCAAAAACTAGTGAGCCACCGATGTAGTCTGCTTTCTAAGGTGTGATAGGCACTACTAGTTAGCTAAAAGATATGTGTGTAGACATGACAGCAATCCCACAATTCATTGCAAACTCAGCGGGAAAAAATGCATTCAAGATGGCATAGAAATTAATTTACAAATGGTTAAATAATTAACTACACTGTGAAAATTGGATTGCATGATTCACTTAAAAAAACTAATTTTCACATGGAGTTTTAAGCAAAGTTTTAAGTTTTAAGCAATATTTAAGCAATATTACCTAAGACACCTATTACCAAAAAGTTTGAGACTCCTCGCCAACAGTTTGCTTAAAATACTGATGATACATAAAGTAAATTTAAAATATACTATTTACTGCATAAAGTAAAATAGTACATTTAAGTAATAGTTAAATGTTTTAAACTTGGAATTCTGGGTTTATACATCTAAACATTTTAAGATAATTTGAATTATTATATTAAGACTGGATATTGCTCATTTCCTTCTTATTACGTTTAATAAGATATCTTACATAAAAATTATCTGATAAAAAAACAAACACCAAATATGTTTTACAAATTGTATAGGTTACATCATATTTAAAAGTCATTAAAAAACTTGCTCAAATTACAGTTTATTCAAAGCCTCCAGAAAATTGCCATTTGCAGAAAGTGTGAATTATTTTAAAGCCCCACGAAGCCGTGATTTACAGTGAATTTAGAACAGCCAAGAGGCGTTGTTAGGCGCGAAGCGGAGTGCATTGTAAGCGGAGTGCTATATAAGTGTATGAGATAGCACCTCTGGTGCTATTCAGCCATTTTTGACCGAAAAGTTTTACGTTATTTTTTCTTTTTTTTTTACTTCATCAGAATGGTATAAAACTTGGTAAAGGTTTTGGGACTTGCTGTGTGAAAACACACACACAAACACAAAATCATGTACCCGATTTGAAAAGGTTATATGGTCCTGAAAAAAAAAAAAAAGTGACATTGTTCGTGGTCAAATACGAGCGCATTGGAAATTAATGGGAGACGAATTTCATCTATTGGAAACGGTTGGTAGGCTACTGCGCACAAACAAAATGCGCACAAACTTACTAAAAGCATTTTTTTTTAAAGATATCAACCTCATTTTTAGAACATAGCTTGTTTAGATTTATAGCTTTGATTTGTTTTTTTTTTAGAGTAAAACATGTTTTGGAAAATATACATTTCATATAAAAATTGAAAATGGCATTTTTGTGCATGCCTGATGAAGGTCGTGAGACCAAAACGTTGCTAATAATGTTTTGATACTCTTTTGCAAGTACTGATAGTGTGTGGGAGTTCCTTGTTTTTTGTGCATTTTTCATAACAATAAATGTTAAATTTTATAACTTTTTTCAAGTCCAGGTTTTTTTTTTTACTTTTTTACACTTCAGCAATAATTTACCAAGTAGCTGTCTTTAAAAATAGACCAAACTTCAGTCTAAAGCATTAAAGATTTATGACCGTTTAAGTTGGAAATTTCATTTTCAAGTCCATGTTCAAAAAGTGAATAAATGGATTATAACTACTGCATAAATATAATTTAGTACCATAAAATCCCCTAAAAATACAAAATATTAAATAAAAAATATTATCGAATTAAAATATAGTACAATCATTTCATTAAAAAAAAAAAAAAAAGCAATTTTTGACCGACACAAAAACAGTACCAGAGGGTTAAATTTGTTTTTGCAAATTGATTATTTAAAGCTTGTCATTTTCTTGTAAACGTGTACAGTATATAATATCCTGAACTACGGAATACACACAACTTCAGCATGAATAATATTTTACGATGAAAATGAAAGCTTATCTCACATCTCTGTATTATACAGCGTGTTAGCTAAAGCTCAAGAGACTGCAAGGAACGCATGTACCTCAGAGTTCACAGCGTAACACAAACATTCAAATCTGACGTGATAAACAGAAGTGCTTCATAATGGTTTTTCTGTACTCACTGTGTCCTCCCACGACTAAAACCTTTCAGCAGAATACAAGATTCACTGCAGCCTGCCAAAAAATCCTGGTCTTGATGTTATCATTTCACTGTTATAAAGTTTTCAGACTTGGATATCATAAGCCAAGCATTTTCAGAGGAGACTTCAAAATTCAAAAGATCTCATCAGTTTCAAGAATGAGGATCATTCAGAGGTGAGTGACCCTGAATTTCTTGCTATTGCAACAGCAACTTTCATAGTAGATATATATACATATGTATCTATATATAATATAGATATAATTTTTTTTGCTGAAAAATTTCTGTAAAGTCAGGACTTTCAGTCTTATACATCCATATCATCTCAAAATCTATCATCTAAATGATCCTATTAATCAAAATTATATTTGATATAGCACGCTAAATTCCAACAGCCAGTTCTGCCTAATTTGTAACCTTCATTTTACCAGCACAAAAGGTCCATCAAACATCCACAAACCTCTATGATCAATCAAAGCACGCATAGACCACACTCGCTAAAATGGGTCAAGCATTTCTCCCAGGATTTTCTTAACATATGCTCTGTGCTACAGTTTCATATCCATCTTAACCATGAGAAGTGCTTTCAAAGAGTGATCTATGAGACGAGGGAACAAAAGCTCTTCGACAATGACAAGCCCCAAGTGCATGAGCCAGTCCCCCTCTTTTCAAGTAATTCCAGCCATGGCTATTCAGGGTTCGCCCTGTGGCAAGAGAGCACTCCAGTCTCCAGAAATAGCCATAGCTCATCTTTCACAAGGACTCAGGTTGTCTTATCAGGATTCGGAGGGGGTGGAGGGGATGTAGAGGGTGTTGCTCATTTGAATTTCTGTCCCTTTGATGAGCTGAGCGATTATGACGTGGAGTTAATATTGAAGTTTTGAGAATGCCGAGTGTTGTACCCCTCCAGGGCCCCACGGCATGCATACGGAACACGAAACGTGTCACCCGACATCTTATCACGCAAGTCGGCCTGTCAGGAATGGCCGACATTTGCACTTTAGCATTTCCCGCCGTCTCAGACAAAGAGAGATTATGAACTTTGGTGCAACTTTCGCAGAAGCTTTCTTATAAACGCAGGTTTTGATCAGCCGCTAACGATTGTAAATGCACAGCGCTGGTGTTGTTAATAAACAAGCAGCCGTGGCAAATGGCCGTCCCTTCTTCTGCTGAAAAGAGACGGCACTGATTTAGCAGTTGCTGTCGGTGACTACCTTAACAGATTGCAGGGGGGATTTTGAGAGGGTCTAGGTGCTCTTGGCAGCATCCTCGCCTTAATGTTACCCACAAATCACTGCGGCTTCTTGTGCATGCCTGTCCTGGACAACCTGGGGACGATAAATCTGAGCAAATTAACCATGACCTCAAATCCTGCATAATGAAATCCCAGTTTTAGAGGCATTTTAATGCATTATCTCAGCATCTTCGGATTTCCAATTACTTGCGTATTTATTTCCCAAATCTGTCAACATTCTTTGTCTTGTAATACTTAAAAAACACTTATAGAGATCTGATATTTTGAGTGAGATCCTTTACGTTCAATTATCTACATTACAGTATCTGGTTTAACTCTACTAGGCAGTTTCGTGTTACCAGCGTCAGGGAGTGACTAAGTGAAAGTAGCAACACTACTAGTGTCAGCTTAACATCTGTTCACTGACCATATGATGCATATTGCACAAAAACGGGAAAGCACTTTCTCTATCTGGCAAGTTATTTAAAAGTTTCTTTGCTCACTGAGGACATTAAAGCACATTTCCTGTAAAGCCTAAACACTAAAACATTGAGATACGCATCTCTGCTTTGAAACAATATCTATTGTGATAAGTGCCATTCAAATAAACATGAATCGATTGACTAACAGTGATACCATCTATTTTAGCTCAACCTGTAAAAGCATGCAGCAACAACAACAAAAAAAAACAAACTGTGGTTGGTTGCTTTACATGCCAGTCAGACACTCTCTTTTAGTCCAAGTGGGCAGCTCTTACCCAGAATAAACTGCAGAACAAAATAAAATACCAAACCGAGAAAACTGAGGAAATAATCAAACATATTCTCCTCTATGACCTCCATCTCATGCTGAACAATTTAGTTGAATAGAAGGCTAGAATAGAAGATCCACTAGAGTAACTTCATAGAAGTCACTTTGAGACATTATGATTTCAGTGATTATAGCAATTCAAATAAAGGCCATAAAGGCAAAATTCAGTCATTATTTAGTTAAATGCTGCAGCTCAGCTTATATAAAACAGGATCTTTTTTAGTATTTGGTGGAAATATGTAAGGTGTTCTTACCACGCACAACACACCAAGTTTCATGTGACACAATACGTCTATCCACATTTACTTCACAATCACAATCAGAAGATATTAGATGTTAAATGTACAATTATGTAGAGCAAGACTTTGGACCTAAATTTCACGGTGGGTGAGGCTACACAGTGTGACACTGCAGAAATAGAAACCAGGTGAACAACGAAATGCTTCCCTTAAGGTCAGTAGGCGGAGAGTAGACGGTCTTTTGCAGCTGTTCAAACACATTCGATCTCATGAGTGTTTACACTACGAAAGCAATCCGGTCGAATGCGTTTCTGTCTACCTCTGGAAGTGGTTGGAAGTGGACAAGCTCAAAACCTTTTAGACCCCGTTTACACCTGTATTTAGTGTCGTCCACTTGTGATCATCAAAAACGCATCTTAATACCAGGTGTAAACAGGGCCTGAGTCACGGTTGGTTGGGACAAAACCTCTGACAGCCAATAATGTAATGCTGAACCTCATTTTTTTCAGCATTGATAATAATAAATATTTTCTGAGCAGCAAATCAGCATTTTAGAATGATTTATGAAAGATCATGTGACACTAAAGACTGGAGTAAAAAACAGCTTTCCATCACAGGAATAAATGACATGTTAAAATATATTCAAATAGAAAACAGTTACTTAAAATTGTAATATTTCACAATATTACTGTTTGACTGTATTTTTGATCAAATAAATGCAGCCTTTTTGAGCATGAAAGAAAATCTTACCAACCCCAAGCTTTCACACAGTAGTGTACAGTATATACAGACACCAAAAATGTCAATGTTTTTTAGCCAATATTTAGCTTGAATAGTGTAGCTAACTACATTTTCAAAGTAGCTTGGCTAAAAAATAAACTACTTTATGAGCAAACTGTTCCCTCAACAACACTGCATGTTACAATTACAAACTGTTTAACTATTTTTTTAAGTATAATGAATTCTGTTGACCTATAAACCAAAATCACCTTATACCGACCCATGTTCAATTTGGGATATGAGTTTGACTGCTGATGGAGATCAGCTCTCCGTCAGAATTCTAATAGACTTGTTTTGTTTCATTTGAAAGATTTTTTTTTTCTCCCAGGGCCGACCCATGAGACCGCAACAAGAGAATTCAATGACCCATAATAGATGCCATTTGCGTGGCCTCCTGTCTAATTGTTCTCCAATGGATATGATAAAATTAGCAGCCCGCACTGATTGCCTGCTTGCCATTTTCAAATGAATAGGAAGATCATTTTACGTGGCAAAGCCTGTACATCATATATGCCATCCAAGTCAGACTTCTATCTCGTTTAAAAATAAAACGCACCTGAAAAGCTCTGATTTTCCATCACGAGAAGAAGGCATTTTTATAAATTGCTGATAAAAGCGTGGCAGTCGTCTCTTTCTGACATATTTGTTCTTTAACAACAAATCACAGGCTCCTGAAGCCTGGCACCTGAATATGGAACAATGGGGAGATGAGGTTGAGATTGTCTTCATTAGACGCATTAATATTCATGGAAAGAAGAAAATCTGACACCAGAGAGGACTTGGTAACCTTTTCTCATATTAGATTTTTTTTCCCTTCCTATTTCTTAACACAATTAAAGTCCGGCAATGACTTAATTAATGCCGCTTTCTGTCAGGCGCTTTAAAGAACTGTCAATTTGGCCCTGGTCTGCCTGTCAGGGAGACAGAAAGACAGTCATCCGACTCTGCCGTGAGACAGCCGGAATCACAGTGCTGGAGAAAGTCAAATTCCCAGACACCTTGCCAAATTGATTCTTTTAAGGGTTTTTCTCACAGATTATCCTTTTTATCCTCTCTCTCTCCTCTGTCAGCGATTTGTAGGATGAATCTAAATCCTGTGTAGATTTTCTGATGTTTTTCTTTGCGCCTATATAAATGTCTGTCTCTGGCTGCTATTCGCTTCCTTTGTTTTCCTTGGAATTTGGGCGAAGGGTCATCTTTCCGAACCCTCAGCTGCCAAAGTCTTGTTTTGGCACATCTCCTACATCTTATTTTGATCTGTCTAAAAAAAACACACTACAATAAAATCAAGTCATTTATCCTTACTACGGATTGTGCTTGTGTGTAGCTGACGAATAACACAGACAAAGTAAAAAAATAAAAAAAAAACACAAAAAAACCCAGAACAAACAAAGAAAATTATGTTAAAATTTAAACGATTGTGCAACAGAAAGTATATGGTTTTGCACTGAAATGTTATGATTTTTTTATATTAAATTTGTCATAATATATATAAATAATGCAAGATTATATATATATATATATATATATATATATATATATATATATATATATACACACACACACACACACACTCACCTAAAGGATTATTAGGAACACCTGTTCAATTTCTCATTAATGCAATTATCTAATCAACCAATCACATGGCAGTTGCTTCAATGCATTTAGGGGTGTGGTCCTGGTCAAGACAATCTCCTGAACTCCAAACTGAATGTCAGAATGGGAAAGAAAGGTGATTTAAGCAATTTTGAGTGTGGCATGGTTGTTGGTGCCAGACGGGCCGGTCTGAGTATTTCACAATCTGCTCAGTTACTGGGATTTTCATGCACAACCATTTCTAGGGTTTACAAAGAATGGTGTGAAAAGGGAAAAACATCCAGTATGCGGCAGTCCTGTGGGCGAAAATGCCTTGTTGATGCTAGAGGTCAGAGGAGAATGGGCCGACTGATTCAAGCTGATAGAAGAGCAACTTTGACTGAAATAACCACTCGTTACAACCGAGGTATGCAGCAAAGCATTTGTGAAGCCACAACACGCACAACCTTGAGGCGGATGGGCTACAACAGCAGAAGACCCCACCGGGTACCACTCATCTCCACTACAAATAGGAAAAAGAGGCTACAATTTGCACAAGCTCACCAAAATTGGACAGTTGAAGACTGGAAAAATGTTGCCTGGTCTGATGAGTCTCGATTTCTGTTGAGACATTCAGATGGTAGAGTCAGAATTTGGCGTAAACAGAATGAGAACATGGATCCATCATGCCTTGTTACCACTGTGCAGGCTGGTGGTGGTGGTGTAATGGTGTGGGGGATGTTTTCTTGGCACACTTTAGGCCCCTTAGTGCCAATTGGGCATCGTTTAAATGCCACGGCCTACCTGAGCATTGTTTCTGACCATGTCCATCCCTTTATGACCACCATGTACCCATCCTCTGATGGCTACTTCCAGCAGGATAATGCACCATGTCACAAAGCTCCAATCATTTCAAATTGGTTTCTTGAACATGACAATGAGTTCACTGTACTAAAATGGCCCCCACAGTCACCAGATCTCAACCCAATAGAGCATCTTTGGGATGTGGTGGAACGGGAGATTCGTGCCCTGGATGTGCATCCCACAAATCTCCATCAACTGCAAGATGCTATCCTATCAATATGGGCCAACATTTCTAAAGAATGCTTTCAGCACCTTGTTGAATCAGTGCCACGTAGAATTAAGGCAGTTCTGAAGGCGAAAGGGGGTCAAACACAGTATTAGTATGGTGTTCCTAATAATCCTTTAGGTGAGTGTATATACAGTATATATATATATATATATTTAATTTAAAAACATTGTCACATTATTTAATAATTTTGATATGTTTTTAAATTGATATGTTTTTAAATTGTATATATATATATATATATATATATATATATATATATATAAATGCCATCATTAAAATTACTGTAAAAAAAACTGAAAATTATCAATGTTTTTATTTTTACCTTTATATACCTTTACATTAAACAATCATTTTACCTTTACATTAAAAAAGCTCATATCAACCAACACAGAAATTACAATATTACAAATGACACATCGTCATTTGTGTCATTGATGAGAATCATCGTTTAGTGAAGTAAAATATATAAATGCTGTTTATTTTTCTCATGTTATAAGATGAAACTGGAAAGACAAATCGATTCTTTCTTTAGCTACAATGCATATAATACACATTATTTGAAGGCAATTAAAAAATCTAATCAAATCTAATTATATATTGTTATATGAGGATATATCAATACTTTAAGATCGATCCACCCATCCCAAATGTCAGCTGTTCATGTGCAGTTCTACTGCATCTATCTTCATTAAAAGAAATGACTTTATGCTATTCTTTCTCCTTCTTTCTTTTCATGTATACCTCAATCATTACTCTTGAAAATGTCTTTGAACAACAGACGGCGTGATTAAAATAAAGTTAAAGCGTTTAAACTCCAAACGACAGGCGCGATTCTGAGCGTCTCTGTAGACAGTGAGAATAAAAACATCACAGACTCGCAGACCCGTTTTCTTGAGAGTTGCCCTGTCGTGACGTGGGAGCTGCAAGCTGTCCAAACAAGAT
Organism: Squalius cephalus; assembly: GCF_949319135.1. NCBI lineage: Eukaryota > Metazoa > Chordata > Actinopteri > Cypriniformes > Leuciscidae > Squalius > Squalius cephalus. The sequence continues at coordinate 29,084,656 of NC_137139.1, forward strand.
GACAGCTGAAATGGCTTCTGCTAATGACTGATTTTTCTCTAGCATGCGTTTTGATCAAAAATAACTTGGGCTCGTCAAGTGGCACCGGCCAGAATTGTTGTAATGGCTGCAGAGACGTCGAGAGCTACTCGAGAACAAGAACTCATAGATGTTATGGCAGTGTGGCAACAAACTTTTGATGATTTCCAGACAATGCTTTTTGAGACATGGTAGGTATTTATGCGACAATGAGACCATTGGTTCTAGTTAGTGAAGCTTGCTAAGGCAGCATCACTAGCACTATTGCTCACACTTAAGGTTTGAGATCTGAACCAACCACTAACCCAAAGTATTAAACTTGGGCACAATTTGAGACATGACTAGCAACCAGATCACCCTAGCAACCACACAGATAAACACTAAAACTACATGTTCACCACAAATTCTCATTACAATAATAAATGGTAGAGAACTTTACCTTTGAGTGTTCATCTATTCCCCATTATTCTTTCATCTATTTCCTATTATTCTATTCTTATCATCATTGTGTGTGTGTGTGTGTGTGTGTGTGTGTGTGTGTGTGTGTGTGTGTTTGTCCTAATGAAAAAAAATCTCTATAAATAAAAAATATATATATTTTGTAAACACACACACACACACACACATATATATATATATATACATATACCAAAATCTATATAAATAAAAAAACACATTTTTTAGACACACACACACACATATATATATATATATATATATATATATATATATATATATATATATATATATATATATGTATATATATATATATATATATATACATATATATATATATATATACATACACATATATATATATGTGTGTGTGTGTGTGTGTGTGTGTGTGTGTGTGTGTGTGTGTATTACTTAATAGTTATCTACTCAACTATTTTTTGGGGACAAATTTGTACTCAGAAGTATATATATATATATATATATATGTTTTATAAATACATATGACAATGAGGAAAATATATATATTTATTTTTAATATCTGCTGGTTTGTCATGACAATACCAATGCCAAAATCCATTTATTACATATCGCAATCATTCCTTTGGATTTTGATTTTCTCCTGAACATGATATTGACAGGTTTTCATTCAACCATCTACATCTGTTTCAGTTAAACTTAATAAAAACATCAGATGGTATTTACAGAAAAATCACAGCATTTTTCTATTGTAGCGTAACGTCTGCAGCACAATGGCAGAGCTGGGGATTGAATTTGAGTGCTCCGTCACATCTATCATATTATGTGTGAAGTCAGTGAATTAAACCATCCCCTGTGTATTAATGAGCTAGTATCCCCCAGTATGCAGAACAAGGTGTAATGTTCCTGTCAGCCGGCCGGCATGGAGGAACAAGATTGAAACAACCAAAGCGTTGCTCTCGCCACTGAATACAAAACAATGGAGGCCTCTCACAGTAATCACGTCCTCGTATGAAAAGAGCCGACTAATTGGAATTATACTAGTACAGAGAGTGAGCTCATTAAAACCTGGAGCACCACCTCATGATAAACAGTCACTTTAAGGGGCCGGCACTAATGTGATGAGGCAAAGGATCTATTTCTCACTTCTCAATGAACACATCTTCCACCTAAGCTCTCTCATTGGTGTGTTTGGGAGCGCAGGCCTCTTAATTGCCATCGGAAATTACAATGAGCTTATTGCGATGTGCACATCAGCGGGGAGAATTAGAAACGTTTCTTTAAGGGAGCAACATACTGAACCCTTTTCCCCCCTCTCTGACCCTTAAAGGTAAAGTAACAGTTCATCCAGCTAATATATATATATATTCAAAACAGTCTTGTTTCCTGTAGAGCATAATAGGAGATATTGTGCAAAATGTCAGAGCTGCTGCTTTCCATGAAAGAAGATGGTCATTTTTACCGCCAAGCTTGAAAAAAAGCATCATAAAATAAACCATTGCCATGATGCAAATGCAATCTAATGACTTCATTTTCAGTCTGTTTTGCAACCAAAACTAGTATGACATCAGAAATATCGTGCTCATATGGTCACTTTTATGGTGCTTTTAAGTCCATTTTGGAGTTAGCAGTCTGCTTTTGTTTTATTGGGGGGAAAACAGCTTGAAAATCCAGCTTTTACTTTCAAATGAACAAAATAAAGAAAGTCTGGAACATGAATTTTTGGATGAACCAACCATTTTGAATACTGTAGCTTTAAGACATCTATACGCAAATGACCTCCGAATACTGAATAGACATTGATATGCCAGTGTAAACATGTACTATGACCTCTTTTCTGACCGTAAAATACCGAAAACTGAAATTGTTTCGTTGGATTGGAGCGAATTGTGGCTTGCACTGATAAATCCCATTTAAACCACGGTCATTAAACAGCAGCGGCGACGGTAAAGAAGTCACATTGTGTTCGTCTCTTATGCAATGATTCCATCATGATTACTGTAGTCGCTAATGAGCCCCTGTGTACAATATGAAGATTGACATCGGCTGGAGCGCTGAGTGAAATTCATATTTCCTAAGAGTGGCTGAAATCATTCCTTCCCCTAACAACATCTATTTAGAGCACAGGTAGTTAAGGCAGAGCTCCCGTATAATGGGCTATTTCATTGTTACATTATTTTAAATATGTCAAACCATGAGGCCATTTGAAAGGTACGTCAATTACAGTGCTGCATTGGACATCTCATGTGTCAAAACAATGTGACGAGACCCGCCATCTTGTCCCTGGCTGCTTACAGTTGCCTTGCACCATTATAAGCAGGCCATGATGACACCCGGACAGTGGAGTGACAGTTCGGAGAGCAATTGACTCATTCCGCTCATTGTTAAATTGATCTGGCCTAAAAATAACCCTTCATCCCCTCTCCTTTCCATCACACTTCATTACACCGCACAGGGACAGAATCCTCTGCTATTTTGCCTGTATTCAAATCTCTTTTATACCGTCTCATGTTTAAAGACTGCCCATAAATCCCATATCAGATCTTAATGACCGTAGCCGGCCGGCCGGTAATATGTCATTGTTCACAGACGATCACTCGGGAGAGAATAGACCTTGCCAGTCTTAGTAATTGCACACACAGAGAGATTTATATGACCATTATGCTCTCCCTTGAGAAATAATTCAAACACTGAATAAAGTGCAAAATCTGCCAGTTACACATCCCCAAACTTCTACCGGGCCTCACCTAATGGATTCCCGCGTGCTCTAACGGCTCGTTTCTCTATCGACGGGACGCCGGTGCTCGATCTGAACCGCTCGGCACGTTTCGGTGACAGAAAAGATGGCCAAAACAAGCTGGTCTTCAACCAGGAATCGCTAGCATCAAAACAACAATTGCATTTCAGTCTTGCGAGATTGATGCAAAACAAATTGTACCAAATCGCATACAGGAAGTGCATCTTTCAAATATTTTATTTATGAATATCATTTGATTGCATTGAATATATCGTTGCATCAAAAGTAGATATGTTTATATCGTTTTTTATTAAGCTGTAGCTTTAGTTTATTTTGTGTTTTTTTATATATCTATTTAGTTTTTCTTTATTTTTGTTTCAGTTTAATTTTAGTCCATCAGTTAAACAAAAAAAACAACAACATGTTTTTAGGGGTTTTAGTTAACTACAATATCCCAAGTTCACAGAAAACTAAAATATGAGAAAAGTAGAAATCATTGCATCAAAATCCTCACAGCGTTATTTGCTAACAGTGGTAGAGGTTAGAGATCGTCCCTAGAGTCAAAACCTCACGGACAGATACACTGTCGAAAAGGGCGAATGAAATTGTAGAGCTGTTTGTTAGAGGTGATTTACTGTCAAACCGGAGTATTAGAGAACTGATATCCTCGTGGAGGGTAGTAGTATTGTGTAACATTTGTCTGTTCTTTGATCAATTTGTGTGTTGGAGTCAAACTCACAGGCTGTCGAGCGCACCCTGGGCTCACCAGGTTTTTTGATACTTTCCTCAGGCAAAGAGATAACATGATTGAAAGCACCGCACGCCGGATCTCCCCGAGTGTGTGCTCTGTAGATTTTGTTGTTGGTGCTCCCAGTGTTCTCCCCGGGGTGCCGGCAGGTGCAGGCTGACGCAGGTTTGATCACCTTGGATGCAAGTGAGACCTGGCGTGCTCTCGAGGCCGCAACGAGACCACTGTGACCAAACGAGACGCGTGTTTGACAAGCTAATGAACTGTCTCCCAGGGTTATGCATTCAGTCGGAGAGGTTATTTTGTGGACAAGACTAATATACTTTACTGTACATGTGATTCAAGTTGAGAAATTACAGTCTGTCCATGTAAGAGCAAATTGAAAAATGTGTCACCATACCACAATGTCAACACATTTATTAACATAATAATAGAGATATAAAAAAAACATCCAATCATACTATACTGATATGAGTGGACTCTAAGCAAGGCTGAAAAGTACACACTTCAGACAGACAGATGAAATGATAAAATGAACAATACATAGAATAAGCAATAGATAGAACAATAGAAAGAACAAACAAATAATAGATGGAACGACAGAAAGAACAAACAAACGATAGATAGAACGACAGAAAGAACAAACAAACGATAGACAGAACGACAGAAAGAACAAACAAACGATACATAGAACGACAGAAAGAACAAATTATAGAAAGAACCCAAACAATTGATAGACGACAGAAAGAACAAACAAACAATAGATAGAACCCAGACAATAGATTGAACGATAGAAAGAACAAACAAACGATAGATAGAACGACAGAAAGAACAAACAAACAATAGAACGACAGAAAGAACAAACAAATTATAGAAAGAACCCAAACAATTGATAGACGATAGAAAGAACAAACAAACAATAGATAGAACCCAAACAATAGATTGAACGATAGAAAGAACAAACAAACAATAGATAGAATGACAGAGAGAACAAACGATAGAAAGAACCCAAACAATAGACTGAACGATAGAAAGAACAAACAAACGATAAAATGGTAGAAAGAACCCAAACAATAGATAGAACAATAGAAAGAACAAAACAAATGATAGAAAGAACAAACAAATGATTGAACGATAGAAAGAACAAACAAACAATAGATAGAATGATAGAAAGAACAAACAAGCAATAGATAGCATGATAGAAAGAACAAACAACTGATAGAACGATAGAAAGAACAAACAAACGATAGAATGATAGAAAGAACAATCGATAGATAGAACGATAGAAAGAACGAAAGAACAAACAAACAAACAAACAATAGAAAGAACAAACAAAAGATAGATAGAACGATAGAAAGAACAGAAATAATGATAGATAGAACGATAGAAAGAACAAACAAAAGATAGATAGAACAATAGAAAGAACAGAAATAACGATAGAAAGAACATTAGAAAGAACAGACATAGCGATGATAGAATTATAGAAAGAACAGACATAACGATAGATAGAAAGAACGATAGATAGAACAGACATAACGACAGAACGAACGATAGATAGAAAGAACGATAGATAGAACAGACATAACGACAGAACGAACGATAGATAGAAAGAACGATAGAACAGACATAACGACAGAACGAACGATAGATAGAAAGAACGATAGATATAATGATAGATAGAACGATAGATAGAATGATACAACGATAGATAGATAGATAATTAGATAGATAGATAGATAGATAGATAGATAGATAGATAGATAGATAGATAGATAGATAGATAGATAGATAGATAGATAGATAGATAGATAGATAGATAGATAGATAGATAGATAGATAATCACGAGTAGGATCGTCTTGCGTCCTTCCGGTCCCGTCTTTCACCCCTGACCCTGAGCATCACTCTCTCTGTCCTTCCTCAAGCAGCTCCTCCACTCCTCCACTCCTCCTCCTCCTCCTCCCCCCATCCCTGCACTCACTGGACTCAAGAGGCTCACTCACCAATGACAGCCTCCGTCAGATCATACCCTGCAATCAAATCCAGTTTTATTAGATCTGTCTTGCCGGGCCAGCGCTCCACAGCAAAAACATGTTTTGTTCTCTTTAACCTATTCCACCGGGGACGCAAACCAACAGTGACACTGTCATTTGCGAGCGATGCAGTAAGACTCCCTTGTGGTCCAAATGTCAGATTATACTGTGCAGTACTAGTTATCCACCCTAAATATAGCTCTTCGGGTATCAAGGGCTGTCGCAAGAAATTCACCGTTTCAAATACTTGCCCTTTAGTGGAGCCTGTGACACTGTCACAAACCTTAAGAAGTTGTAGAGATGAGGCTAATTGTAAATTTATAAGTGCCTGCATAAACTGAGGCGAACCTCAAAACCTCACCTGGTCACTACTTAATACTGCTTTTATTGTCTTCTCAGGCAACATGAAATCTTAAAGGGATGGTTCAACCTAAAATGAAAATTAAGTCATCATTTACTCACCCTGGGGTTGTTGACGTGATACTTTTGCGTCATTTTTTAAAAGCTTGATGCTGGTCGCTATTCGCTGCTATGTAAGAGCGTGACGTTTTTGGTTTTTGTACAATTCTCCTTTTGTGATCCGAAAAAAGAAAGAAGGGCATACGGCATTAGAACAACAACAGGGTGAGTAAACGATGACTTAATTTTCATTTTAGGGTGAACTATCCCTTTAATAAATGCCCTTGTGCACAATATAACCAAAGAACATCACTGTGACATATTGAAGCTTCAGCTTTAACTTCTGCCTGGATCACATAGCTCTAGTCTTTTAACTCTCTATTGTTCATCTTTGTGTCAATTTGCTGTAAGCCAAAAGACATTATGGTGAAACAGGAACTAATCATCACACCAGCCAGAGAGAGAGAGAGAGAGAGAGAGCACAATGTTGTCCAAGAGAGTCAAATGGCTCCGGTGTGTAACGCTGATGGTATATCTGTTCTCATGGCTCATTTGTTTCAGGTCACATCAAGAGGAGACGGCTTCAGTCACAACAACGACACGTGTGAAAGGCCATCTGCTGCTCCAGATAAAGATAAGTGTTGTGCAGGTAGCCCGTGACAATTCTGATAATGGTGAAGGTTGCATTGTCCATCACTGAAAGACAATCTACTCTCACATGTGCACAGTAAGCTCTGAGTGTTAGTTTAAAGAAGCATGGGAAGTTGTCAGCGGCAATACGAAAAACATTGGAGCTATGGCTAAGTGTTGGCTTTGAAGCTCATGTGAGTGACAAGGTCATGGGATCCATTCCCAGCGAAAGCAAGAACTGATAAAATGTAAATGTGCATCTTGGATGCAATGCAAGTCGCTTTGGATAAAGCATCTGTTAAATGTAAAATGTAAGTTTAAGTGGAAATCTTACATGCATTACTTGCTTATCACATTTGCCCAATAATTGTCTGTCTGCTATCTTCTATTTACAGAAAGAAAAATCCAAATATAAATATCCAGAAAGCTATGCAATACAAATACTGTTTTGACTGAAAAATACAGCGTAAACACTTCAATGCACCATACAAGAGGATATCAAATAATGCCAAACAAGTTTCAAAGCTCTTACATGTCTCGCAATTTGTCATAACTGTATCTCAGCTTTGAAAATTCAGATCTACTCTCAGCATTCCCCTTGTTCAGAAACAGACTTACTCTGTAAAGTAGGAAAATGCACACGTCAGAGATTTCCATATGAACATTTCTCATCAAAATCTTCCTAGATCAAATTACCTGAGCTACAGATACTTGGATGTAAACGCTAGGCGGAAATGTTCATCCACGGAGCGAAACAGACAATTGAAATTTGACTCAAAACGTGATGCCAACGGGTCATCGGTGCTCTACAAATCCCATGCAACTGAAGATCAAGTAAGTGAAAGACAACCGCTGAGCAATACAATTATCTGCTCTGACCTTTCTTTTGAAAAGAAGGCAGAGAGGTTTGTGATTTCTGTATGCATAAAAATGATTAAACAGGTGAACAAAACAATCCAGAATGGGACCATGATTGTAAAAGGCAGCAATCGACATATAGAGCCACAGGAGGAGTCATAATCTCAGCATGACAGGAAGTGAAATCACAAAGAAAAAGTTACCACACTATTCCAGCATGTGTCTTCAGAGGAGTTTAATACTCAACTCACAAAAGTTGTCTGAAGTTGTTTAAAAGGGGACCTATTATGCCCTTTTTTACAAGATGTAAAATAAGTCTCTGATGTCCGCAGAGTGTGTATGTGAACTTTTAGCTCAAAATACCCCACAGATCATTTTTCATAGCATGTTAAAATTTACGCTTTTTGGGGGTGAGCAAAAATGCGCCGTTTTGTGTGTGTCTGTCCCTTTAAATGTAAATAAGGTGCTCCAGACCCCCTTTCAAGAAGAGGGCGAAGCTTCAAGAGCTTGTGCTCCAGCAACACCAAAACAGCTCTTACTAGCTTGCCTGTGTTATAGTTTATGTTTAAAAAAAAAAAATGGAGAAAATTTTTAAAAAGAAAAAATCTGCCTTATATTAAATATATTTTATTTATCCCATTTTATGGATTTTAAGATGTTTTTACTGGAATACAAGTCAAAAACTGTCCTTGCCTATGCCAAAACTTGCTGCCATGCCAGAGGATGGCTGCTGGAGCGTTGCTATGCAGTTGCAAAGGCGTTCTGAGTGGTTGCTAGGGTGTTGCTAGGCAGTTGCTTACTTGCACAAGCCAAAAGAGCTATTCTTAACTCTTTCCCTGGCTCCATTTTGTTTTTAAAGTTGCCAGCCACTGCCAGTGTTTTTGACCATTTGACAAAAATTTCATGGCCCCCAGAATACTTTGTTGTATGAATATCTGAACATGCAATATATCAAAAGAAAGAACAGACAAGTTAAACAAAGTTAAAAACTAGTTAAACAAATTAAAGACAAGTGAAAAAAAATCTGCTAGTGCAATATGACAAATTCCACAAGATGCAATGTATGAAAAATCTCAACATCTTATTTATACGGTTTTAATATGTATTTACTGGAAAACAATTCAAAACTGTAATTAAAAACGGTAAATTTTTGCTCTAAAAACAGTTTTGAAACACACATCAGCCATTATTCGGACAAACGCGTTTCAATTCCACCACATAGCCCACGCATTTACTCTCCTAAACCTTACAGAGGATCTAACTTTGCAAACAAAGCTTTCTAATTCACATTCAATCTTCGACATAGCCAGTATCCTTGAGATCAGTCTGCAGGTTCTGCACAACATTGAAAAGATCACAGTACTTTTTCCTGACATTCTCACTCAGCCTTGAAATTATGTTTAGTCTCATTCCTCCGAACCATTTGAAGAAGATCTTTTACGATCATTAGTCCTGCCGGTGCGAGACACTTCCTATGTGGTCATGATTATCCTGAGCTCTGGAAGGAGAAAAAGTCCTCGTTTTCATGCATTATCACTAATGTGAAATAATTCAAAGCAGCGTATAAGGTTTTTTCAGACATCCGACCCTATAAATAATCAAGGGCCCATTCAAACCCTCCGAGTAATTACTCGTGTGTGGTGACAGCTGAAGGCAGGAGGAAAATGACAGGCCTCCAACAGGGAGATGTAGTGTAAATTTTATGAGTGACAAAGAAGATTAGCACAACGACTGGCTACATGCTACCCTGACCTCTGTGTGGGCGTGCGGAGAACGAGGTGAACAGCGAACGGGCGGCTCCGTCGCTACATCTGTACGAATTTGTGTCCATGATTTACTTCTCGTGACGTTTGATTTTGAAATTTGTCTGCTCGAGATGCATTACGACGCCATGCTTTTCTTTTGTAAATATTCAGCAGAGCTCTTTAAAGAGAGACTGAATGGTAACACTTTGCAATAAGGTCTCGTTAATGCTTTAACTAACATTAACAAACTATGTAAAGTATTTATTCATCTTTGTTAACATTAGTTGATAAAAACATAACTGTTCATTGTTAGTTTATGTTAGCAACGGTCCAATAAATAATATTAACAGATACAACTTTTGATTTTAATAATGTATAAGTTATGTTGAAATTAATGTTAACTATGACTAATTAATGGTTTAGAAGTATTTTTCATTGTTAGTTCATGTTAACTAATGGAACTTTATTGTAAAGTGTTCCCACCCTGGTAATATTACTACTTCCTAAGATTTAATAAATGCGGTAGAGCTACAGTATTTCTCATTGTTCGTTCATGTTAAAGGGATAGTTTACCCAAAAATGAAAACGGAGTGTCTATTTACACTAAGAGCAAATAGCCGCCTTGTTGGCAGAGGCTATTCACACTAACTCCGCCCACTGGCGTCTGGTTGGTCCAGACAAAAGTACAAAAATGCCTGTGATCTGTGCAAGTGCAGTGGTGTAGGGGTAAGGCACACTGCAGACACTTTTGATGCGATCGACCCGAGTTCGAATCTGCCATTTGCTGAACTCGTTCTTCTCCCTTTTCCCATTGCATATCAGATTGGAAAGGCTTTTATTTTTAAATAAATATGAAGAAAATATGTAAAAAGTGGAATTAAATTGCCTAACGGTTATTTAATAATAAAGTGTTTATCGGGTAGAGTTAGGTTTAGGGTTAGGGTTAGGGTTAGGTGTAGGGAGGGCTTTATTGTTCCAATAAGGCGGCATTAAAATACTAACTAGGCTACTATTTACACTTTTTGCAAAGAAAATGCTGCTATTTTAAATATAGCAAATAGAATCTATGGCTATTTTTACATGGTGTGAATAGCATCTATTACTAAGAAAATATGCTATTTTCACTTAGTGCAAATAGCCACTGCCAAATGAAAATGCTGTCGTTAATTATTCATGTTGTTCCAAGCCCGTAAGACTTTCATTCATCTTCAGTGCACAAATGAAGATCTTTTTGATGAAATCAGAGACCTTTCTGTCCCTCCATTGACAGCTACACAACTACTACTTTGCTGCTTCAAAAAGTTCATAAAGAGATCGTAAAACTAATCCATATGAATTGAGCGCTTTCAGCTTCAGCAAGAACCAATGAGGTTCATTCTCGTGTTACGCAGCACGTTTGAGCTTCAAGAAGAACCAATGAGGTTCATTCTTGTGTTACGCAGCACGTTTGAGCTTCACGAAGAGGTTTGTTCTCGCGTGTCAAGCTGATTCGGTTGAGCTTCTATTTATGTTCGCTGATCAATGTTTATATGTGAATAAAAGACTAAATTAAATCTGTTCATCATATAAAGCGATCGAGTCTCTTCAGAAAATTTGGACTAAACCACTCAATTCATATGAATTAGTTTTACAATCGGTTTATGAACGTTTTGAAGCGTCAAAGTGGTAGTTGCGTAACTGTCAATGGAGGGACATAAATAGCTCATATTTCATCAAAAAGATCTTCATTTGTGTTCTGAAGATGAACGAAAGTCTTACGGGTTTAGAACGACATGAGGGTGAGTAAGTAATTAATGAAAGAATTTTCATTCTTGGGTGAACTATCCCTTTAACTAATTTAATTAGCTAAATTACCTAAATTTTATTAACAAACAAAAGCTTATTGTAAAGTGTTACTGACAGAATGTACTGAATAATTTCAATGATAATCTAGTTGATTTCAATGATGATCTATGATTACATCGCATTATGAATCCGACGCTTGCAAATGAGAAACACAAGGTTTTCGCACCGAACACAAGATGTGAGAAAAGACAACACGGGTTTAATGTGTAAGTGACACTGACAAAGTCATCGCAAAACATCCTTACTGGAGCGTGATAGCCATTTTGCTCCGACATCCACCCTTTTCAAAGAGCTATTCAATGAGGCCTCCATCTGCAGCGTTCCCGCCCAGCCTTCCGAGTGATGTGCCATTGATACTCCTTTGTGTTGCCTTTCCAAAGAAAGCTTTTGTTCGCTCTGTAATTACAGGGGTACTTCTCAACTGTACTTGCATTTTTTTTTGCTACTAAAGCACACACACTCCGAAGCTGTAGGCGAACGACGGTCAGAGGGCTATGGCTGGGTTTAACGGGGTTGATGATGGCAACATCGACCGCATCGGCACAATCCCCAGTGAGTCTTCCTTTCCAGACACGTTTTGGGAACGACCATCTTGCGGTACATCCCGCTGTTCCAACAGGCTTTTCGTTCTGTTTTTGTCTCGACTTGTCAAGTGTCTGACATTCTGATTTAATCAACATCCATGGCTGCCAGTTGAATTAGATCACTATCAAAAATGTGCCCGATACGCCGTGTCCCTCACTTGTCAGAGACCAACTCATCTGCTCATTTATTTATCACACTCATCCTCCCATGGAGACACCTTGTAGTCCCTCACAGAAACATGAGAGCTATCTGTCCATTACCGCTTGATTTGGATCTGCAGGCATAAGACACGAAGAGGAAAAAGTCATGGCACCCGGAGAAAATAAAACTAGAGATTCTTACAAAATATTCATGTTTGATTAATAAAAAAAAGCTAAGACTATAATTTCACCAGAGAAGTGGAGCGCTTGAGACAAAGAGGTTTAGTATTTGGACAAAAAGTCCACAGTATTACAGATGAACCTATAACTCTAAGAGTGTCCTTATTGGAAAATCGACAATTTAAGTGATTCTGTATTGAATATCGATGCAAGAAATACATATGGCAAAATGTACAGACAGTCAGACATTAATGAAAAATAAACCCAAAGTTGAAATAAACAGGGTTGAAATAAATAGGTTTAATGTGTGCCAATGACTGAATGGTTGTAAATTATCCCACTCTTAAAAAAAAAAAAAAAAATAAATAAAATAAAATACTGATCAGCTGGTATTGTTCTATTATGCAAGAATAAAATAGTTTATTTACTTGTGCCACTGACTGACTGATTATAAATTATCTGATGTATTGAAAATAAAATAATAATAAAATAAGATAAGATAAAATAATAAAGTTAAAGTAAAATAACGTAAAAACAAAACAATAAAACTGATGAGTTGCAAATACTCTAATAGACAAGAAGAAAAATGCAAGCGACAAGAAGCTAGAACGGCTATGTAGGAAATCGAATGACAAAATGACGTATTCAAGAGCATTTATAAATAGATTTGTACTAAAATGATCACTATTTGCCATTTTAGAAAACGTATACAATTCGACTTATAAAATCATAAACATCATAATGTCAAAAAATATATATTTTGCACATCAAACCCCATATGCTCTTATGTGAATATATATGACAATAAGGCCTCAGCTAATTCAAAACCATGCCTACTGCTTGCAAGCTGAATGCGAGTGGTGCTATGTGAAAAGCTAAAGAAAGATGAAATCTTGCACACAAGAGATATGGACATTTTGAAAGGGATTGGAAAGATGCTATTCATTTCAAAAGTGTTTTTTCATTGCCAGAGGCAAATCAACTAAATGGATGTCAGTCATTTCATTCGGCATGCGCGCAGAACGCTTTTTACCAAACCCCACGATTGTGTTTCTCCTCTTCATTCATCTGCAGTTGGCAATATGAGAAAATACGGTGCATGCACATGCAACCCTCGGATGTACGCAATTTATATAAGCACAAGGGGTTTCATATTAAACTGATTGGTCTGTTCTGGAAATGGGGTGAATCGTTCTAGAAGCAATGGGGCAAATCTATCCTGTGCGTTTGTATGCTCCAATAGACCACTTTGAGAATTAAATGTCACATTTTTAATGCTTCCATTACAACATTGAAATATTTAGCCAGCATACTTAATGTCGCTCATGTAGAGCATCTAAGCACCGTGTGAAGACACTTCCAGTGCATTTGTGGGGCCACCTGGGATGAAACGGCTTCTTTCTATTGCTATCTATTTAATAATATGGTTTATGATGAGTAAAATATAGAGAGAACCTCATTGTCTCAAGTCACCTTTCTTCGAATGTCTTTCTGCCAATAGTTTTCAATTTGGTTTTGTTTCAGTACGCAGATTTTTGACAATGAGACCACAAGTGATGACCCAACAGAGTAACAAAAGTATCATACAAATTCACAATAGAAGTAATTTGAATGAATGTCATCACGTTACAGTAACTCTGCCTGAAATCATCATACTAACTGAAATTAAAGCTATACCCTATATTTCTCAACATTGTCACTTAAATGACTGCTAATCAAATTTGGAAAATGTTAAACTCACACTAGACTCTTTGATAACTGGATATTTTTCAATTAAAGTGTTAGTTCACCCAAAAATGAAAGTAATTAATGACAGAATTTATATTTTTGGGTGAACTATCCCTTTAAGACAACCGAATCATATCTTCATTGATGCTTTCTGAGAATTGTTTACTTTCACTTACTTCTCACAATAAAACTGCAATATTGATACAGGAAATACATATGGCAAAATGTACAGTCAATCAATACTGAAAAATAAACCCAATATCTAATAAAACTGTGGCACTGACATATACAATACAGCTAAATCTAAAACCGGAGGATGACTTGTATCATTGTTATATTTTCATCATATCACCCAGCTCTGAAACGTGCTCTATGGTAAAGCACTTGGTTCACACCAAGGAAGATAACGACAATGATAGGCCTATATTATAAAAAAATCATTCTGAATATAAAAAGAATTGCAGAGTCCACATCACAACTACAATAAATAACTAACGATAACGGAACAAAGAAACACTATCATTGGAATCACTTTCACAAAAAATTTTTCCCAGCTGATTGTAAATTGACAGCCAATCAGAATCCATCCTGCTTTAACGAGCTGGAGCAGATCACTGATTTATATCTATTATATCTATATCTATAGATCTAGATAGATAGATAGATAGATAGATCTAGATAGATAGATAGATAGATAGATCTAGATAGATAGATAGATAGATAGATAGATCTAGATAGATAGATAGATAGATCTAGATAGATAGATAGATAGATAGATCTAGATAGATAGATAGATAGATAGATCTAGATAGATAGATAGATCTAGATAGATAGATAGATAGATAGATCTAGATAGATAGATAGATCTAGATAGATAGATAGATAGATAGATAGATAGATAGATAGATAGATAGATAGATAGATAGATAAAGTGTGATTTTCTGTAAAGCTGCTTTGAAACAAGGTATCATGGAAAGCGCTGTACAAATAAATGTGTCTAAAGTAAACAAAAGATTCCTAAAATAATCAAACATTGAAATTGACTGATATTAAGACGGAAAAAGGATGTTTACAATTACTGAAATTTGTCAAAATAATGTCCAGAAAAAAAGAAAAAAAAGCATATACTGTGCACCCGGCTTCACACAAACAGAGCAAAAAGGGAAACAAAAAGACAAAAAAATAAAAGGTTGAAAAGCATCCAGTGAAAGCTCACAGCGCATGAATTATGTGGAGGACGTGTGTGGTGGTGGATGGTGAGAAGGACTTAGATTGAGATGTCCACTTCCAGCTCAGTGGTTTGATATTTCCATCACGGACAGCGAAGGAGACCCTGACAGTCGGGCTGTTGGAAGCCAGCTGTTTTCATGCTTTGAGGATTCCGGAATGTGCAGCCAAGTTGAAGGATTGTTAGGAGATTATTAAGCAAAGTGACATGCAGAAAACGTGAATCCAGTGATGGAACGGTTGAAGAGTTTCACATGCAGCAGATCTTTGGCACCCAGTCAGCCATGAGCGTTTCAGCATCAATGCTGCTGTAACATTGCATCCGAGTTAATCAAGTAACATTAAATCCAAAGAGAATATGAAAGTTGCAGTTTGAAACAGTTGAAACATACACAGTCCTGCCTCACTGAGATCCAGCCATGATCTTTTTCAGTAGTAAAGTAGTAAAACTGTTTGGCACCTGGTAAGCTACTACTTAGGCCCTGTTTACACCTGGTATTAATATGTGTTTTGGTCGATCGGATCACAAGTGGACGATGCTAAATACAGGTGTAAATGGGGTCTAAAACGTTTTGAGCTTGTCCACTTTCAATCACTTCCAGAGGTAGACGAAAACGCATTTGACCGGATTGCTTTCGTAGTGTAAACGCTCATGTGTTCAAACAGCCACAAAAGACTGCCTACTCTCCGCCTGCTGACCTAATGTGCAAACATTATGTGAAGCGTGCAAGCCAGACGGGGTTTAAACTTTGTCGGCTGGAGACCCAAGTTTGGTTTGAAGACTAAAAACGTACCAAGCACAATGGTCTCTCACCATTCCTGATTTCTAACACACACTAACAGCGTTCGGCGTGATCTTGTGGCTGTCAGAGCAGAAATGAAAGCTGATGCTCTCTGTATGTTTTTCTGTCATGTACGATTGTGTTTATATGTAAATTGTGTGAGCTTATTTTGTCCATTAGATCGAAAGATCTGAAAAAAACATACATTTACCCGGCCATAGACCCTTCCCTCGAAGACATCAGGACAGAAGTGGTTTAAAGTGGACAAAAGAAACGGATTAAAACACCAGGTGTAAACGGGGATGTGTCTCCCCAACTCATTCTCATCCTAGGGCGTCATATACTGACGCTTTTGACATTTCGTCTACATCGAACGCACATGCGTCAATATGACACGCACAGAGCTTTGTTCGGTTATGGGTAGGTTTAGGTCTGGGGTAGGGTTAGGGTTAGACCGCTAGGAGGCGCCTTCTGGCCCATATCTATCTGCGTCTCATATTGACGCTAAAGGGTGCCATGTGCGTTCGATGTAGACGAAATGTCAAAAGCGTCAGTATATTATGCCCTAGGATGAGAACGGGCTGGTCTCCCTCGTCTACTTGATCGACCAAAAAGCAACTTAATACCAGGAGTAAACAGGGCCTTATTTAGGTAGTCGTTAGTCTCAGAATCAGACGGAACGCCACAGTCTGTTAGATTTATATTGCACACAAAACTGAAAAAAACTTTTTCACTAGTAAAATCTAATCTGCACTCAACTGAATTAAGTCCCAATAAAAAACATGTGTCAAAGTAACTCAAACGAGTCTCCGCTTAGCTACAAACTAGCAATTGCGCACATGAACATGCTAAATGCTTCTATGTGTAATTGCTCATTAAAGCAACATGCATAAATCACTCACCACAAGCAACATTTCAAATATTATCAGAAAGTTAGTAATCAGAAATACAAATATTTTAGAGTATATTGCAATCATTTTTAAATGAATGGCAGCGTAGGCCAAATAACACAAGTGTAGGGTGATCACTGCCACAGCCAAAGCTTTGTCCAGAAAACACGATTGAATGTTGAATGAGGAAATCTAAAGGTCAGTATTAAGGGCCGTTCACACCAAGGATGATAACTATAACGAATAAAGATAAAGATATAGTTCTAAAAATCATTCTAAATATAAAAGAATAGCAGAGCTCACATGACAACTTTAACGGCAAAGGAAACGATATTGTTGGAATCATACTATTTTTTTCTAGCTGTCGAACGATAAAAACATTGACAGCCAATCAGAATCCATCATGCTTTTAAAATCTCGAGCATTTAAAGCGACAGACGACAAAACTGCAGAGTCTGCTGGTGTGGACGCTAATATAGTTATCGTTCTTGGTATGAGCAGACCTTTAGAGCTCTGTCTCCTCTTGAATAATCATATCATTATTCTAATCATATGTATCACAATCTCATCAGTATTTTGTCATGTATGATATTACATTTAACTCTAAAAGTTCAAAACACACTGGGAATGCCATTAAAACCTTTTTTAAAACCTTCATTTATTAAAATAATTATAGGATAGGATCTGCCAAATTCAAAGCTGTGTAACAAAATGTATTGATATTGGGCTATAACATTTTTGTTCTTGTTTATTACTTGTTTTAATTTAATTTATTATCATTACTTTTTTTAATCCAGACAAGGTTCCAATAGTAAACTAAACAATTTAATAAAGACTGCTAATGTGTTTCAGGAAACCACTTTGTGTTTGATTACAAGTATTGAATGTTTACTTTTTATTTAACACATTTTCTTCCTAGTAATTAGCATTATTTAAAAACACACTAAAATAATTTTACAGTGATGTGATAATTGAGCGCATATGATTGACATGAAGGGAACAGGTTATTAGTGACCGTGAAGCGAGTGGTTGGGGAAGAGAATGTCAACAGGAATCTCTATGGTGTGTAAAACAAAACAAATCAGTTGTGTTGAGATTTGAACACTGTGTACTTGAAATCTGTGAAACATTTTATTACTAAAAAAACTATGCGCTGAACCTTAGTGTCGTTACTATGACAACCAATGTGGACGTGCCAAGTGACCGCAGGATGAACGTATGAAAAATAATAATACATGTAGCCTACACTACAGTTCAAAAGTTTTGGGGTTAGTAAGATTTTTCTTTAATACTTTCAATACTTTTAACTACTACTTTTATTTAACTTTTGAATGGTTGTGTACTAACTGTAGTTTTGAGTTCTTAAATACCTTTGTTGAAATAAATATATTTTTATATTGATCAGTTATATCACCAACAAATCTTTCTCTTTACTCAAAAACACACAAAATAAAACTTGATTTCAACATTTACTCTACCAAACAGTCCCATGCAAAGCATGCTGTCAAACTAGAAATTCACTGTCCAGTTTCAGATGTCAACACAAATGGATTATTAAGTTAAGTCCCATATTAAAAATGTATGTGAACTGGGGCCATTTGCATAAACAGCCATTAAATTAAGACTGCGTCTTAAAAAGTGTCTGAACAACTAGCAATTAGTTAGTGTTAATCAGTGTTACATTTTTTCAGATTCAAATTAGATGAAAAGTTCTTAAAAGAAATCAAATAGATGACTAACTTGTAAGCAGTTTATGCAACCGGCCAAAGAACGTAATGAAATTAAGTTGTGACTAAATGTTTAAGAATTGTTACTTTAGTTCAATTTAATTAAGCAAAAAAATATACCACATTAACATTAAACACTAACAAGTAATTTCATCTTTCTAAAAAAAACACATAAAATTATTCATTTCAACATTTTCTCTCTCAATCCAGTACCCAAAGCATGCTGGGAATTAGAAATCCCCAGCCCATTTCAGTTAATGCAACTAAAATGATTAATGTAGTCCCAAAACAAATGGACTTAATAAACTTCAATTGCATAAATGTAAGTAGATTGAACACAAGCAAATTTAGTTGTAACAGAATGTCCAACAATAAATATGCATTTACAAAGTACCAAGTTGATACAACAAGGGTTTGAGGGTTTTGCTTTATCAATCACTAGATTTGCCAAACCATCATGCCATTATGAAATTAATGTCCATGCTAGTGTAGTATATTATATCTAACACAATCTCACCCCTAAATGCCACATAGAAGCAGTATGAAATGTGACAGATCACTTTTAACTCTCAGTCGAACGGCTCTTCTTGTCTAAGTGGGAGATTTTTGACTAGAATCTGCTTCAGTATGGACCAAAATAACTTATGACTAGTCAAAGTTCTGGCTATACAAAACTAAACATTCATTATTGCAACAAGTAAATTGGGGGAAAATATATATGGAAGTAGCCAAAACGAATAAACAAATCTGCATCACTTTTACACAACCAATATGATTTCTGCATGCATAGCAGCCTATCTAACAAGTCATTTACATGAAGAAGTTTGAATCCTTAGCTTAACTAACTATAAGCTTTGGTGTACAATATTTAAAAATACAGCCCTGACAACTAAAATAACTACTACATATAAGAGCTGTCGCTTGACCTGGCTTCAAGCGGAACTGAGAAACTCCTACTTCCGAGTTGGGAATTCATTATTTCGACACGTTAAACAATCAAGTTGGAAATAGGACACAGGTTGGACACAGGTTAAACAAAGCGCAACGAACAAACAAAAACAACCTGTGGACATACGATTTCACTCCTGGACATTCTGCTGCACTTCCAGGTCGACCTGCAAAGAAGCTGATGTGACTTACCTCAGATCCACCGTTACACAGACCGTTTCATACCACTGTTGGTTCAACAGGTCAACCTGGTTCAGGAGAAAATGAAATGAACATATTTACTGCTTAAAAAATACTGCATGCATCTTATCCCATATTCTGTCTTTAAGGCATTTTATGATGAAAGATATCTGTTTTTTTGTGTGTGTGTGATCAGAACACTACAGTATAAATAATGATTTTGTAGCACTCATGTAAAAATGATGTGTGCTGTGGGTATTGCATGTTTGGTATTTGATGTTTTTGAGTCTCAAAGATTGAACCCTATGGGTGTTTGGTGTTTTAAGCCCCCAACGGCACCTTCCAGGCAGCGAGGGGATGGGTAGGTTTAAGGTTGAGGGTAGGGTTAGCTGCCTCTAAGGAGCCATTGGGGGCTTAAAACACCATCTAGCTTAAGCTATGCTTCCTAAGGTCCTAAAAACTTCAACACAGCTCTTTGAAACCAGTAAATATGGCCTTATGCGAAATATGCAAGAAGATTGTTCTTGTTGTGGCTGGCCTACAAAGGTATAACATAATATGATAATATAATATGCTGTCATCTACTAGCTTTGGAGGAATTCCAGACAGCCAAATCGGTGTGTGATCACAATTTTTATTTTCCCAGATTCTGGTGAAACATTGTTTGGTTTGGTATCTTTTGAACTGTCTTAAAAAACAATTATGTTTGTATTTCTATAAAACAGTATGTTTCTTTCATATCTTTCATAAATATGCCCTCGTTCAAATGCTGCTGTTCTGACATTTCAAACTTATATTTTTTTATTTTCAAGCTCAATAAAACTAGATCTTTTAGGTGAGTGAGACAAACCAACTAACACAACAAAATATCACAAAGACATTGCTAATACTTACAGGTGTTTGTGTTGTTGAGTTCCTCCAAAATGATGTCACTTCCTGTAGGAGGATGTCACTAAAGAAATGGATTTGAATTTAAAGTGATACTACACAGCATTAACAGGATGGGAAGTTATTATGACAGGCAAATGTATTCCAATATGGTTTATAGCATAAAAATAAATAAAAATACCTGGAATATTTCTTATTTCTTTGTCAGAAGTGCATAGCCCCTGGGCACATGACAGAAATAGCATCTGAACCAAAGTAGTAGAAAAATTATTTTAAATTATGTTCACTTAATTGTGATATGAGAAAACTAATATAATATTCATCTATGAAAATTGTGATAATACATATAAATTAAGAAGGAAATTTAAATTGTAGTGAAGAAAATGCAGCAGAGATTTTGTATTTTCTGTATCCAATAAGTTAGTTCAAGCATTAAAAATATTAAATATTAAACATGTCTACTCAAATCCAGCATGTCAAAATAAAAGTTACTTATTGTTTGTTATATTTTTTAGTACTTTATTATATAGTGAGTTCATGTACTAATTCCAAAGTAGAAAACCTTTTACAATTTATCCACAAATTTAAGTAGTTTTTACCAGTAAAAATTAAGTTTTTTTTTTTTTTTTTTTTTTTTTTTTTGCAATGCAGGTATTGCATTGTTACTTTTATTGATGTTATTGTCAAGTTTGGTAACTTGTTTTGCAACACATACAATTCATTTTCTACTCAAAATGATTAGTTTTTGCCATTGGTTACAATTATCCTGTTCTGCCTTAAAGTTGAGACCATTGAACATTTTTTTTTTAGTTATTTAAACGTTTATAGATTTTTTTTGTTATTGCATGTTATTGCAATAAAATATTGCAATAAAATAGTATTAAAATACTTTAATACCTTTAAAAAAAATTATAATAAAACTTTAATTGAAAAAAGTTACATTTTTAGAGAAAAGGTGAACGTTTTACTTAAAACCTTTCAGTTTGTAGAATAACTTCACTAACTTTATTGAATATTATGTTGAAAAGATTTTACATAATGGTACTTATACATTTGAAATTAACAAAATGCATGCAAAACTAGCAGAAGAAATATTAAGTATAACACTATAGTCATTTTTATAGAAATAACTGGTTGCAAATATCAATTTCTAAAATTACCAATGTTTAAGCTTTAGAGAAAACAGACTAAGGTAACATATAGCTGTCATTGTTAGAATTAGAATCAAATCCTGGGAAAAAAAGATAGTCTTAAATTGTAGCCCTAACAAAACTTTTACTGGTGTACCATGCGTTTACTGTAAACTCTACAAAACTTTATTTGCCAAAACGTCTCATAAAGATAAATGAAGGCCACATAAAAGGTATAAGCCCCTGCTTTTATTATATTCTGAACGTACACATGGCTTTTCAGTGCGACTCAGAGTTGCAATGTAAGCTGTTTCCAACACGTACACAAAAAAACTTTATTTACCCTTTGAAAGCAATAGGCGAAATGTGGCGACCTTGTGCGCGTGACCTCAGAGAGCGAGATGATTGCTAAACCACACGCTACAGATGTGCATTGCGTCGGATTCTCTTTAATAACTGCTCTCGTCACCTTTTGCACTGAAGAAAGGAAGGGAAAACAATATCTATTTGGAGGAAGCTTGCATTTATCTTTGAACGAGACTTTGCAACCACACCACACATCAAGTCACTTGAAAAGAAGAAAAAAAAAAGGGTTTAGGAAGAAATGTAACCTGCAGTGCTGCTCAGTCGTCTAAGAAGCATTAGCTGTATGGTTTGTTTACCCGCGTGTGCACTTATGAATCCCAAGGGTGCCGCAGCCTGTGTCTAACTCACCCTGAGGGCCTGCGAGTATTTTTCACAACAAAATGAAATTTTATGGCATGCGAGATTAGCCGACACTAATGCAAGGTCAAAAATAATAGAATCAATAGGTAGGTCTGACCATGTTAACATTTACAGAAAATTACAGGCTGAAAAGCGCTGTCTAAAACAGAATGAAACGAGTCTCCGCTGAATTCATATTGATGCCTTTTCATTATTTCTCATAATTTGACTTTTTTTGTGCACTCTGGCGGTCAGCGACCGAGGTTGATCACCCTTTGTGTGGCTACAAGGGTGTGTGCGTGCGAGTGTCGGTGTGTGTGTGTGTGAAAGCAAGTGAGAAAAAGACTGTAATGTGCTGTAGGGTCAATGTACCGCTGTCAACTCCCAATGACTACTCACGACCAATCAGAAAGTGTCGTCTTATTTGATCAATGACACAAACGCTGTAAAGAAGAATCATGTGACCTTGATCTATGAGCTGTGCTGATTCTTTTCAAACCTATGGAGCACAAAATAAAACCAACATTCAAGCCTTATAATAGGGAGATTCCCCCAATCCCTATGACCAGAAGCAAAAGATAGAGTTTTTCCTGTTCGATAGAAAAATTCATATAAAAACAATCAAAAACAAATGCTTAAAATGCAGATACTCCCTAGACAGTAAAGCTCTCTATTTCTTGAAATTGCTATAGTTAACTAAAGTAGATCAGTCAGTCAGACAGACAGACAGACAGACAGATAGATAGATAGATCTATAGTGTTTTCCCTTAAAAGAAACAAATTTAAAAAAAGAATATTTCTCAAAAAAATTACACAAATTAAAACAAAAAGATCTTGATCTCTGTGAGTTTTAAAGGATTTCTATCCGTAAATTTCATTGAAAAAATACGTACTTTGAAAAGCTCTATGCAAATAACTGATGTGATTTAAAATACATTTGATTATTAAATTACCATTAAAATAAACTCAATCATTCCCTCATTAATAACTTATTCCAAGTGGCTTGAGTAATTATGCCTTTGGTCCCAAATATTAATTCCCTGTATTCTTAAGATCTTTAAGAAAACGAAATTGAACATTTCTAACAATCTGCGAGCAGTGATCAGTCACAGCGCCGGCGGAGAAGAGCATGTTTGTACATTCAGAAGGATTACAGCAAAGAAGAGCCAAAGCCAAACAGCACCAGCTTGAACAACCCAGTGTTCCTTGATACTAGTTTTACAGCTCTCGTGTACAATGTCAATATGAGCTCGCGGCTCGCGGGTGAGTGTTGCGGGCAAAGCGTCTGCTCAGATCCATTGTCACTCTCCCCCTGAAATGAAAATAACAGTTATGAACGAGCTTCTGTCGACTGCCATTGTTCCATCAAGTGTTTTTATTGCTGTCATTATAGTTTAACATCGCACTGTTAATTCTGTTAATTAAAAAGCTGATTGCTTTTGCCAGTCTGTGATCTCCATTTGGTGAGTCCATATGGTAGAAGATTACTTGTTGTAAATTTCAATGAAGTCGTATCAGAGCTGGGATACATATAATCAAGCAGTACAAGTCCTGAAATTAAGCCTATAAAACCTCAATTATATATTCCTTTGCATTCATTTTGTATACCTCCATTTCACCGAAAATCTAACTGTTGTGCTAGAATGGCAATTTAGGGAGGACGTAAAGCTTGATGATATTTCGTGTACCTGAGATGCTGAAGATGTACATTCATGTTAATGCATATAAAAATGGGCAATTTACCATATTTATGTCATATCCAGGTGTGCGGTATAAGTTAACAAGGTAAATACACAAGCCTAGCCTTGTCAAATGAGAATGTCAAAGAATGTCTAATGGCCATAATATAATACAGGACCATTTGAGATTTGATTGGATTGTAAAAAGTAGCCATTGATATTATTTTAATGCTTCAAGTTTTTAGGATATTGTAAATATGAAGCAATGTGCATGTCAATGGATGGACTGGACAATTTGGTATTTCTTTCCCTCTTTTCACATTAAAAAAAGGAAGATTTGGCACTATAGTACAACAAATTGAAAGCAAAGTAAGTGCATTTGGTGCTGTATCGATAGCTAGGTTTACATGCAGACAAATCCGTTAGTGATCAGATAGATGGCTCAGTTGGATTGAAAAGCCTTCATGTAAACGTGACTGAATAAGAAAAAAATAAGCATATAAAAGCTTTCTCAGGTGGATTCAAATATACCTTGCACACGTGAGGAATATATTTACATACATTTTATGTCTTACAAATGGGCGTATGTTTATTTAGTACGTCACGTTTTATGAATTGGTCAGTGGAGGAGACTGAATATTTTTCTTTAGCTTTCTTTTTAGATATGAAAGTTTGTCATCAAGGCAAAAATGCAGCAAGTGAGCAAGTTTTGTTCAGAATACATGTAATGCACATGTAAATGAATATGTGCAATTGCAAAGTTTAGGGTTTATATAAACAGTACTTTTAGAAACGGAAATCCGATTGGATTCATTTCGACTGATGAAAATATGCATAAACTAATGTATTTAAGCATTCTTTTGCTAGCAGTGAGAACGTGGGTACTGTTTTCTGGCAATAGTTCTCATAATTATTAATATACAATACACAACATGCAGACAAGATTGTTGTCATCATCCACAATTAAAACTTGACCTATAATACTTAGAGGTGAAAAGCGCAATGTCAGTTACAAATAAATACACTGGAAATGATGACAGCTTCCCATTTTAAATTATGACATTGTGGTGGCGTTCATGTGCAATTACGTTGCAAATATGATCCTAAGACATGACTTAAACACTGTATCAGTCATGTCATGATAAGAGAGACAGAGAAAGCCATTACATTTTGATAAAAGATTAAGAATTTTTTTTTTTAAATGTACACTAACTTTTCTGTTCAAAATTAACAAAATTTTAATAATGAGTCAATACATCATCAATCCTTCTTCCAAAACGTGGTAAGTCTAGAGTCACTATGGTAAGCCTGTTATAAGTGTTTATATTTTAGACCCGTCGGGATGGTTTTCGCAAGAAACTCTGTTCATACGTCACTCGCCTGTGCGTGTCTTGTGACTCGTCATATCCGAAAATACAGAAAAGTTGCTTCGGCACTTTTGACGTGTGTATGGTGTGGGAGAGGCAGTTGTCACAAAAAGCAAAAAAGATTGACAATGAGCAGCTAAATCTCCAACGTCCGGAGAATCACCGTTTTAAAGGGGTGGTATAATGACCTTTTCACAAGATGTAAAATAAGTCTTTGATGTCCCCAGAGTGTGTATGTGAAGTTTTAGCTCAAAATACCCCATAGATATTTTTATATAGCATGTTAAATTGTCACTTTTTGAGGGTGAGCAAAAACGCACCGTTTTTGTGTCTGTTCCTTTAAATGCAAATGAGCTGCTGCTCCCGGTACAGAGGGCAGAGCTACAACAGCTTGTGTCCTTTTACCTCACACATACATGCACTGGAAACTGAAAAAACGTTTAGCCTTTTATGTTCAAACCGAAGTCAGAAAGATGGAGAGACTCAAGAAGAAGTGACAACATGTCGACAATATTTCTGAACGGTAAGTTGGTGAATTTGTGTAGCTTATGTGTAGTTATCTTCTAGTCATTGATTAGCATATTCTGTCATGATAATGTATAAATCACGTTCCTGGGGGCGGATTTATGTCAATTTTACGTGTAGCCCCAACTAGCGATTTCTTTAAAAGCAAATCTCTCCCTTTGCTTTGAACTTTGAGCGTTGTAACTTTGCAGATGTTGTTTATGCTCAAACAGCAACATTACACACTATCTAAAGTTAGAAAAGTGAAATCATATTTAACCACCCCTGTAAACAATCGCTGAACAGAAGAGACTCTGCCGGGAAAAAGAGAATGTGACTTTTATTGAACAGATAAATTGCAGCTCTCTAACGGAGTTCACTGTAAAGCATTATAAGGCCATTTCATTATGGTGAAATTAAATGTAAAATTAAAATTAAATTTTTCGTGATAAGTTCTCCGGTGCGGATAAATACGAATAATTCACACAATTATTAGTGAATGAGACCCATTGTTCTTTTTTTTTAACCGCTATAGAGGGCCAAAAGTTACATAGTGTAACTTTAATAATCTGCATTGATGATTTTATGTTATCTTAAAGTTTTGGTAGATTTTGAAGTCTTACTGATCACATGAAATGTCCAAAGCATCTCAGCAAGACTAACAATACTGCTACAAAAAACAAGACCGCCATATGAAATCCACCCGTCAGCAAAACAAGAAGCCCCTTTTGCCACAAAGCATACTCGTAAATCAGAATGACACGAAGGCTGATAGTCTCTGATAGGCTGCTTTTATTGGTGCCCAGTGGCTCTATAGGAGCTTGTCTGACTGCTCACATATGCTACCTGCATCTCGTAAGAAACCCATAAACTGATGGCACACAAACTTGGGGAGGCATCTCTACCCGATGATTTGCAAAGAGAAGCCACAGAGGGATCAGTGATCCTCAATTAATTCTGTCAGGAATGTGTTTTCAGCAGGCCAGATGCAGTGAAGATACCACATGAGGTCCCAAAGCGGGCCGCAGTGAGCGTTAACATTGACGCGGTCGGATAACAAAGAACGGCTGCTATATGAGATGCAAGGTGACTTATCAGGTACGTTTAGGATGGACAGAAAGAGTGCACGTCCACCTGGAAAACTCGATGACAGACGGTCTCTTATTTAAAACACATGTATGTGTGTGTGTGTGTGTCAGACTTATGCAAAATTTACCACCTCACACTTCCCATGAGGCTGTCTTTGCGGAAACATTCCTGAGTGGAGAGCGCTTCTGATGGGAACTAGGTCTAATCTGAAAAAAGCTCCACTTCTCATGTCAGAGGAGCTCATTGTGTTCCGACGGTGATGAGCGAGAGGGAACCAGGTTTGTTATGCAAGTCCGGGCTACTGTTTCATTTAAAACGGACATTTCCTGGCCACAGGCACTTTACAAACTATTTAAGGGCGTCAAAAAAGAAGTTTGTGAGTGACACTGACCTTTTCATGACAATGAGTGTGTAGGTATATGTGAGGGTGAATCTCACAAAGAAATGTGTCATTGGTGTCAAATTTCACCTGAAAATCAAAAGAAAAAAAATCAAAAGATATAATATAAAGATATCTACACACACACACACACACATATACAGGTGCTGGTCATATAATTAGAATATCATCAAAAAGTTGATTTATTTCAGTAATTCCTTTAAAAAAGTGAAACTTGTATATTATATAGACTCATTACATGCAAAGTGAGATATCTCAAGCCTTTATTTGTTATAATTTTGATGATTATGGCTTACAGCTTATGAAACCCACGAAATCAAAATCCCAGAAAATTAGAATATTACATGAAATCACACAGTAATTACACAGTGATACCATGGTCATTGAACCAGGTTTTGGTTATTTTGGCAGTGTGGGCAGGTGCAAATCCTGCTGGAAAATGAAGTCAGCATCTCCATAAAGCTTGTCTGCTGAAGGAAGCATGAAGTGCTCTGGAAATGTCCTGGTAGACGGCTGCGTTGAGTGGACAGCACAGTGGACCAACACCAGCCGATGACATGGCTCCCCAAACCAACACAGACTGTGGAAACTTCACACTGGACTTCAAGCATCTTGGATTGTGTGCCTCTCCATTCTTCCTCCAGACTCTGGGACCTTGGTTTCCAAATGAGATGCAAAATTTGCTCTCATCAGAAAAGAGGACTTTGGTCCACTGTGCTTTATTAAATCCAGAGTCAACGCAGCCGTCTACCAGGACATTTCCAGAGCACTTCATGCTTCCTTCAGCAGACAAGCTTTATGGAGATGCTGACTTCATTTTCCAGCAGGATTTGCACCTGCCCACACTGCCAAAATAACCAAAACCTGGTTCAATGACCATGGTATCACTGTGTAATTACTGTGTGATTTCATGTAATATTCTAATTTTCTGAGATTTTGATTTTGTGGTTTTCATAAGCTGTAAGCCATAATCATCAAACTTAAAACAAATAAAGGCTTGAGATATCTCACCTTGCATGTAATGAGTCTATATAATATACAAGTTTCACTTTTTTAATGGAATTACTGAAATAAATCAACTTTTTGATGATATTCTAATTTTATGACCAGCACCTGTATATATATATATATATATAGTCACAGTGTTGCTTTTTGATTATTCACGCAGAATAAAATGTAGAAAATTATTTTAAAAATTATTATATTATATTATAAATTATTATATTATTGTATTATTATACAATATATAATTATTTGTATTATTATACAAAAGGGGAAATTAAATGTGTAATATATTATATGTCATACTGTGTATATGTATGTATATGTATATGTATAAAAGAAAACAAAAAACTTTATAAACAAAGAAAGGGAATTAATACAATTACATTAAATACAGTACAATAAAACCTACCACACTGTACTTTCAACTGTACAATTTGTTTGAAATTATAATTTTTCAAAAATGATGGGCCATATTTACTAAACAGGGTAATTTAGCATGAGAGTGCAATTCCAAAAAAGCGCTGATTAGAGTGGAAAGTTCTTCACGTCATCTACTGACGATAATAACACAAACGCTGCCGGATCATTTCCATAATGACCAACGCAATCTACCAAGAGCAGCACAAATTAGCATTTGGTTTAAGACGTGCTTTTTTTGGCTGGTTAATAATGGCGCAAATACCAGTATATTGACAAGCGCAAACCTTAGTAAATCACCTTGTCAGCCTCAAAGATAACCCTGTCCACGCCTTTTCAGCGCTAATTTTATTTTTTGCGTGTTTTTAGTAAATCCTGACAGTAGTTTTTAACGGCAAAAGAGGGTTTGCGCTGGTGCAAGCTGTTGAATTAATTATAATATGTGTGCTAAATATCACAATGCAAAATGATGACAACTGCTTGTCATGATTTTTTATTTTTTTCACTAAGCAAAAATCATAAAACTCTTATAAAGGATTTGTTTTCTTTAAAACAGGCACAATTTACCATTTTCCACCCGTTCTCTGACACCTGGGCCCGATACATACTATTCACAAGTGAATGCAAATGCAAGTTCATATTTTCTTTCCAGTGAAATTCTTGCATGACTGAGCAACAGTTGGGTGAGTCAAACAGGCTTTTTTACTACTGTACCTTTAAGACTTTAAAGACCTCAGTTATGATTTGCTAACTGTTTGCATGTGAAATCAGTATTAACACTTGTTTTCCATGATTTGTTTTCTTTAAATGACAACTTTAAACATATGGCATGCATAGAAAATTAATTTACTAGCCAATTAACTGACTAAGCATCTGCAGACTCTGGTCATGTGACAGCGTTGACAAGGATTCAATGACAGCTTTATTGTGGGAAATTTGCAGGGGCCGCACTGCATGCTCAACATCTTTAAGAATAATTCGCAAATGCAAAAATCTCAATCCCAGAATCCCAAGCAAAGACTTTGAGCTATTCTCACTTGCCCGTGGTTATGACAGGTTGCAAAACCGGCCTTCTTATCTCTCTGATGACCAACAGCGGAGGCGTTCTGATCTCGAACCCTGGCCCGCCGGACCTCAAAGCTCTAGACCACCACACCTCCCGGCTCCACCAGCAGAAAGCTGTCACAACTGACGTAATCATGTCGAGTATTGCGCAGATAGGAAGGCGTGTTTGACCCAGGAGAGTGAAGACTGACCTACTTTGGGCGATTCCACTCGTTTCTGCAGGCAGGGACAGCAAACTAAGGTTTGAAGGACAAACCAGACCTACCTGCTCTCTCATGCTTCAGCTCAATGTCTGCTTCTTGGGGATTTGTTAACTTGGAAGACTTTAAAAGTAGACCTAATAAAGCAGTGTTTCTTGAGCCCTGGGACGAATCTGACTGCAAACCTGAAAACATAAAAAGTTTTAGGGTTATCAACTAAAGGAAAAAAACATTAATTTAATTGTATGGTGATTAGTTAATCAAATGCATTGCTATTATATCGATATTTGCTGAGAAAAGACCCCAAATTGAGATAATTTAATGACATTTTATTACTGGGTTAGATGAGTAAATCATTGGATAGATGTTAGAAGTTGATATATTCCTGGTTTTCTTTCCATATACAATATATGTGTTTTGCATAAAGAATGTTAAGTACTTTTAATTGCACTTCACTATTTGTTTAACAACTTATGTATATATGTGTGTGTATATATTTATATATATATAAATATATATATTTGTGCATGTATATATACACACAAACACTTACACACACACACATTTTCAATGAATAATGTATATTTAATGTCATTTTAATTGTAATTTAAAGAGAGGTCTAATGGCAGGGGAGATTGTGGGCCGTTTCATCCCATACTCTCAAGAATCACTGAAGGCATTGACTATGTATGACTAAGCACAGACAGAACAGGACTTTTCCATCTTAAGCAACTGGTTATTTATGCAGACTAAAAGATTATCAGTGTTATGCGACTGACAAACTTTTCCAATGATGTCAGCAGTTTCTGACAGTTAAAGGAATAGTTGACCCTAAAATTCAATTGTCGCCCGCATTTCGTTTCAACCCTGTATTGTTTTCTTTCCTCATTGAAGCACTTCTCATGAGATCATCAGACATTATTCCTTCACAGAAAAGCACCATTAAAGTATTGAAACCGCTACTGCTAAATCACCACTTCAGTGTATATCACAAAATCAACTTAACGTGAATCTCAGACTAAAATGGCCTTGCACCTGTTTCAATTTAATGCGAATAAGTAAAACCTTACGCTTTATTATTTTCAAAACCGCTATGATGTGTCTCATTGTTATGGTTTGTCTAACAGCTTAAGGGAGAACAATAAAGCGTCTGAATCTGAGAACTAAACGCATTGCACAGTCTCCCGCTTCATAACTCTTGTCTTCACAGGTCTTTGAATGCTTTGACAACGCTGGACTGTCTGTGCCAGACGATGTTCTCACGGCAAAGGAATGCCAGCGACTACAGAATAAAGAAAGAGGCGCTGCACTTTCTGACATACAGTATCTCTCATGTCTCCTCCTATGGGTTTGACGTCTATCAATCCTGTGAGAATGGAGTGAGAATGGCAGACAACTGATGTTTCGCTGCACAAAAAGGCGAGACATTCGGCAGGTACACAGTGAATCACAGAATAATAGCACCATCTGTGTACCACGTTACAAAGGCACAAAATGTTTTTTGTCTTAGTTTCCATTAAAAATGATCTTAAAGTAATTTAAACATCCTAAAAACAAACAAATAAATTCTTGAGAAGCAAAATTCTGTATAATATGAAGAATTTTGTTCTGAAAATATATCTGGAATTAAGTTTTTCAAGCAAATTGTGCATTTTAAATTTGACTAAATTGTGTTAGATTTATGTTTTACTGATTGGCTAAAAAATATGATACATTGTTTTATATAATGTAATAATTTTTGGTAACACTTTACAATAACATTTAGTTAGTTAACTACTTTAATTAACATGAACTAAGAAAGAACATTAAAATCAAAAGTTCATTATCCATTAATTCATTAACATTAATTAATGCACTGTGAACTAACATGAAAAAACATTAACATTAACAAAGATTAACAAATACTTTAACAAATGTATTGCTCATTGTTAGTTTATGTTAGTTAATTCACTCATTTTAACAAATGAGGCCTTATTGTAAAATGTTACCTTTTTTTTTAAAGAAAAATCATTATATTTTACAAAAGAAAAGATATGAAGACTTTTTCCACATGGAATATAATTTTTCTTTAAATCTTATCAAATTTTGCTTCTAATAAAATAAATAAAATCTATCTTTTAAGCATATTTTTACTGGAAAACAATAACAAAATAATGATTAACGCAATTATTTTCAACGATTAAGAACTTTAGACTGACGTGACATCAACGGTAAATTAATTTGTAATTTTGTCAATTTAAAAGTTGTTGTGAGAAACACCAATTTGACATGAACGGGTGGATTCGAGATGCTCCTCTGATTGTGGGTGTGTCGCAGTCATCATCAAGTATTAATTTAATTACTTGCATGAGTGATTAAATCATCACTAATGAATCATGAGATTTTTTGGGACATGTTTACGGCTGTAGTGTTCCAGAAACGGACAGACAGGAATCTTGAAAAACCTGCAGATTTATAAAGGATAATTTTATGATAAATTCAAATTAAGCTCTACATTATCACAGTATCTGTGGTATTCTGTCGATTACAAAAGCAAATCGTTTGGACTCGTCTCTTAGTTTATAAACACTGAAAACAAGTTCACTGTAAGGCACTAACAATGGAAGCAGGTACCAGAAGTTTTAAAAGCAGAAATTTAATTTTGTTTAGTAAAAATGTTTTATTCGATCTGTATGCCCTTTTGAGATGGGACAACTTTTCTAGGTGGATAAACTTCTATATATGCAGTACCCACGTAGTTCCAGAGATTGGAGTTTGTACCATGCAAAACCATTTAAAAACCAAACCCATTTAACTCCAGACTAGTCTGATGAGATTGACCAGCAAACCATAAGGCTTTTTTTATGGTTTAAAGGGACAGTGCTACCAAAATTAAAATTCTGTCATTATTTACTCACCCGTTCTGACTTGTTGCCTCGTTTGTGGCAGCGTTTGTGCATGAAGACTTCTGAGGCAGCATATCGGTTTAATGATCTACAACAAAATAGAAAGAGCTTTGGTGATAACTAAACAAATATTTAATTACTATTAATTTATTGCTAGAAATGAAGTCAAAAGTAGAAAAAGCTATTAAAAATGTACAATTAAACACAAAAACGGGCTTTCACACCGGGTAGTTCTAGGAACTAGCCACTAGGGTGGTTCCCCGAGAACTAATGGTTCCCTTAGGAACATTTCCCTGGTTGCATTCGCACCTCCAGTAGGAACTCTGAAGTGACGTAAGCCGCACTTGTTGTTGTGACTTATTTTGATGGTGCTGAGAACGCCAGAGCCTGAGAACACAGTGCTCGCATTCTCCGTGTTCATTAGTTTATGGTCTGTCTAACAGTCCTGTCTAATTCATTATTGGACAGAACTGTTATACATAGAAAGTGGACAGATTAGCGTTTGCCGTGTGGTTGATGTCCAGTGTTGCTAGCTGAGCAGAAATACATAATCATGTTTCGCTTGGTCCCCTCAAAGTTGCATTGGATTTTCTCCTTAGCGTAAAGGTTGAGAGGTCCATCTATCACTGTTTCCCAAGTTCGTAGAGTTAGTTTCTGGAGTAAATATTAAGGCTATAATAATCTGTGTGTTTACACAGCTTTTTTTTTAAATG
The DNA here is from genome assembly GCF_949319135.1 of Squalius cephalus. NCBI lineage: Eukaryota > Metazoa > Chordata > Actinopteri > Cypriniformes > Leuciscidae > Squalius > Squalius cephalus. The sequence goes on from NC_137139.1 coordinate 29,118,533, forward strand.
GCGGGTGCTGGTGTTTCGCGTGCGTTCAGCCAATCAGCGTACACTTACGTCACTGGTAGTTCCTATAGTGCTGGGTTAGACCCTTCTCTGAAATAGGAGCTAATTTAGTTCCTCCAAAAAGAGTTCCTAGTTCCAAAATCCGGGATCTTCCGCCAATAGTTCAAGGAACTATGAAAAGGTTCCTCCGGTGCGAAAGCCCCACAAACCAAAAGTTTCAGAAGCCATTTTTATATTTTAGCTCAACTGTCATGGAATAGAACGCACAGGATTGTGGGATCTCAGTAGACAGGATGTGGCATGAGCATTGGATTCGGACGTGCCTTGTTGCCTTCCTACCAAGGTATCCTCCCATTTTTCAGCCATTTTGGAGCACAATGTGTTTTGATTTTGAAGCCATACGATAGTTTAGATTAAAGAAAAGCCCTCTAAAAACCTTCCCTTCCGCCAAAATCCCATTTGCACATCATGCCAAGTTTGACGTACCAAGCACATGTTGGCCGTTTCCTCACACAAAGCTTGTTATGACTTGGAATTTAAGTCATATGCACTACTTTTATTATGTTTTTTGGCTCCTCAATCATCAATTGTGAAGAAAATAGGAATAACCTGTTAGACATGAAAGTATTATGCAATCATTTAAGACATTTCTCCTTATATAGAACCTTTTTTTGCATAAAGGTTTCTTTAAAATTGAGTGTACATACAGTATGTATGTATGTATGTATGTATGTATGTATGTATATATATATATATATATATATATATATATATACACACACACACACACACGTATGTATGTATGTATGTATGTATATATTTCTAAGAGTGTAGGCAACTATAATCCCATGATTCCCTCCTACAATGCACTGAATACTCCTTTACATAAATGCATCACTTGCAAATGCTTGTTCCGGCCCCATCGTCTATAAAACCCCTACAATTTGATGCAATTTCACTTTTTAATTAAGCCGTACCATGTCATAAATCACGAATCAAGATAATTAACAAAATAACAGAGGCTGATAATGTACAGGCTCGCCTTAAATCTCCAAAGGTCCCGTCGCTGGGCAGTAATAAAGAGCAAATAATGGTGTGGCTGCTTGATATTTTGGTGCTGGAAGTACTGGGAAAATAACACCTTTAACAGCACTGCGGTCTTAATTTGTAGAGGCCGCCTTGCGCTGCTCTTCTCGGGAGGCAGGTCATTTATCATTTAGGCGGCCGTTATTTTTAATGAGTCTGTTATCATTCATTTTAGGGCATCCCACCTTTCCTTGACATGGATAGTATTTCTTTTTATATAGGACACAGGATTTATGCCTCCCTCTCTCTGCATTTTGCTCGTCAGCCACAGCCGCTCTTTCTTTCTTCCTTTCTTTCTTTCTTTTGCTAACTCTCTCTCTCCAGACACTTTTTTCCTCCCTCTCTCTCTCTCTCTCTCTCTCTCTCTCTCTCTCTCTGGACAGGAAGACATCTTGCTTGTCTTCCTGATGACTCTTTTGGGGACTAGAGCCTAAAATCAAAAGCCAGTTTTGATTCATCATAATTTTAAAGGTGAAGTGTGTCATTTTTTGTTGTTAAACACGTTCTCCTGCCCCAGTTTAATGTGTAGAGTCAACTATAAGCAAGACATGTGTAAGTTGATTCCCCTAAAATACAGAGGGACAATCAAAACATTGCTCTGCTGTTTAAGCATCCCAACACAGCAACACAGACTCAACCAATAGTGTGAGATTGGGGGAGGGACAATCTGTTTAACGAACCAATGCAGATGAGGGAGGGATGTGTCCTGGAAACCTGTTTGAAAATAGAAAATAGAAATTATTTTACAAATTATTTCGGTATCCAATGTGCAAAACATTGGATACCAAATTATTTTCATGACATTCAATTGCAATTATTCTTGAAAAGGACAAATATACAACATAACCAGTCTGATTCATAAAAGATTAAGAATAACTTTTTTCAAATCTCTCTCTCTCTAAAAAAAAAGTTATATCTAATGAAGAGTATATAAAAATATATACAGTATATATATATATATATATATATATATATATATATATACACACACTCACCTAAAGGATTATTAGGAACACCTGTTCAATTTCTCATTAATGCAATTGTCTAATCAACCAATCACATGGCAGTTGCTTCAATGCATGTAGGGGTGTGGTCCTGGTCAAGACAATCTCCTGAACTCCAAACTGAATGTCAGAATGGGAAAGAAAGGTGATTTAAGCAATTTTGAGCGTGGCATGGTTGTTGGTGCCAGACGGGCCGGTCTGAGTATTTCACAATCTGCTCAGTTACTGGGATTTTCACGCACAACCATTTTTAGGGTTTACAAAGAATGGTGTGAAAAGGGAAAAACATCCAGTATGCAGCAGTCCTGTGGGCGAAAATGCCTTGTTGATGCTAGAGGTCAGAGGAGAATGGGCCGACTGATTCAAGCTGATAGAAGAGCAACTTTGACTGAAATAACCACTCGTTACAACCGAGGTATGCAGCAAAGCATTTGTGACGCCACAACACGCACAACCTTGAGGCGGATGGGCTACAACAGCAGAAGACCCCACCGGGTACCACTCATCTCCACTACAAATAGGAAAAAGAGGCTACAATTTGTACAAGCTCACCAAAATTGGACAGTTGAAGACTGGAAAAATGTTGCCTGGTCTGATGAGTCTCGATTTCTGTTGAGACATTCAGATGGTAGAGTCAGAATTTGGCGTAAACAGAATGAGAACATGGATCCATCATGCCTTGTTACCACTGTGCAGGCTGGTGGTGGTGGTGTAATGGTGTGGGGGATGTTTTCTTGGCACACTTTAGGCCCCTTAGTGCCAATTGGGCATCGTTTAAATGCCACGGCCTACCTGAGCATTGTTTCTGACCATGTCCATCCCTTTATGACCACCATGTACCCATCCTCTGATGGCTACTTCCAGCAGGATAATGCACCATGTCTCAAAGCTCCAATCATTTTAAATTGGTTTCTTGAACATGACAATGAGTTCACTGTACTAAAATGGCCCCCACAGTCACCAGATCTCAACCCAATAGAGCATCTTTGGGATGTGGTGGAACGGGAGCTTCGTGCCCTGGATGTGCATCCCACAAATCTCCATCAACTGCAAGATGCTATGCTATCAATATGGGCCAACATTTCTAAAGAATGCTTTCAGCACCTTGTTGAATAAATTCCACGTAGAATTAAGGCAGTTCTGAAGGCAAAAGGGGGTCAAACACAGTATTAGTATGGTGTTCCTAATAATCCTTTAGGTGAGTGTATATATATATATATATATATATATATATATATATATATATATATATATATATATATATATACACACACACACATGGGTTTTTCTTCAAAAGTACTACACTAATAAAATAAAACTACTACTTTAAGTACTACAAGAATTATTAAAGGAATTTAATTGATAAGTGGAAGTTTTAAGTTCCTTATAATTACCATTTTTATTTCTCAAGGGCTCAAAAGGCCTGAAGGGCTACTCAAGCGGATTCTGCATGGAATCTTTTTCCCTAATATGAAACTGCAGCTATACCTCAGAGTTTGGCAGCTGAATGTAGGTGGGTTGCAGCGGCACGTCTACAGGTGTGGTTATTTCATGGCAGACTGGAGCTTTGCTAAACGCTATAACTCTTCCCTTGATGTGGCCTATCATTCAGCACATGTCAAGCTGTGACAAGACATGACACGTTTTGACAGATTATGGTCAGCCCACACATCTGATTCTCAGCTTGTTAACTGGCGTTAACTAGTGTATTCACTCAAGCCTGGTGATGAAACTGATGCGAGGTTGATGTTTGTTGTTATTTTTTGATTTTTGATGAACGTCTGTCTTATACTGAGCAAACATGCTTCTTAATGGAGAAAATGCATATCTTAAAGAGATCATTTACCGAAAAAACATGTGTTTGGAATGACCTGGGGATGAGTAAGTATAAATAAAGACATCATTTTCATCTGTGGGTGAACTATTCCTGTACAATTTTGATTACTGTTTATTATTCATCCATTAACTGATTAAACTGTTCATCAGGTAAAAATCACACTCCACTTTTGTCTTGCAAAACATCACAAACCCTTCAGCCAAAAAATAAAATAAATGAGCCACTTTTACATTCCTCTCAACATCCAAGACAATTACGTAACGTCCCGTGACGACTGACCCTCAAGGTTTCTCTTGATATATGAGCCGTTCATTCTGTCTGCTTTCCTCTTCATTTTAACATGATGCCTCGGTGTAAATATTATGCTTTTTCAAAAATATCCTGCTAAAGGAAGCCAGCTCTTTCCCTGCGTTCGCACCACGACTCAGACTAATAATGCGAGTTTATTGTTCAATGCGGTACGGAACCGAGGATATGTCAACAGTCAAAAATGTGCACTGGAACAATGGAATGTCTGTTTAATGTGAGATGTGTGGGTGGCGCGTCAGGATTGTTCTCTTGATTTATGAGGTTCCTGTGCCTTATTTTTTTACAGTAAGGCTTAGCGCAATATGTCCACAGAGCTGCATCCTGTTGGGAGCAGTGATCGACATGTGTTCCTGTGTTGGAATGGTGTGGCATTCGTCTCTGGCCAGAATCTCCATGGTGCTTATCACCGCCATATGGGATACTGGCACGGAAAGACGGTGCGGCAAAACAGGCCTGCATCACACGACTGTGGGTGAATGCTTCTGCATTAAGAAGTCCAATGCATCAAATGCGCTTGTGCAACTGTATACAGGTCTATTTATGTGGCGTAAGACTAATGGGTCATAGTTTGGTGGATTTTGGACTGAGCAGGATTGTTGAGGAAAAAAAAGAAGAAAAAAAAGAAAGATTTATGATTTAGGCTTATAGGAGGGAGAACATGTTTATAAGGGGGAGAAAATGCTGGTAATGCTCAGGCTAACCTAATAATTCTGACCAAATATTTCATATGTGGTCTAGGAAATTTGTCCACCTTGTTACAGGACATTTTTACAATGCAATGTGTAACAGGGTGGACATTTTAAGTTAATAAAGCCCATTACTTGATAGGAAAGAACAACATGCTAGCAGAAGATTAACATTTAGGAAGAATTTCAATAGATATATAAAATCTATTTAAAAATACAAAACAAAAAAATCATGTTGAGTATAAATTGACACAACAGGGTGGATATGTTTTATGCTATTAGAAAAGTCTTCAAAGTTTATGAATAATACTTGCTTTGTTGGAGTTTCTTTCCCTCCAAGGAAATTATGTCACTTCTAGCAAGTCATGTTATTTTGGACATAAAATATTAAGATTTTAATATTAAGATTTTAAAGAGCAAGAAGCACCAATGCAACAAGGTTGACTGAAGTTTGAGAGACATAAATTGATGATTAAAAATACAGAATAAACAGTAATATTGTGAAATATTACAATTTAAAATGAAAACAATAAAAAAAGAAATGAATACTTTTATTCAGTAAGCACACACTAAATTGGTCAAAAGTAACAGTGAAGATATTTAAGATTTATATTTATAAAAGATTACTGTTTCAAACAAATTTCAACATTGATGATAATAATAAGAACCATTATTAAAGGGTTAGTTCACCCAAAAATGAAAATTCTGTCAGTAATTACTCACCCTCATGTTGTTCCAACCGCGTAAGACTTTCGTTCATCTTCGGAACATAAATTAAGATATTTTTGATGAAATCTGAGAGCTGATCACTCCTCCATAGGCTGCTAGGTGACCAAAACTTGCTGGCCCAGAAAAGTTATTAAAGAGATCGTTAATATAGTCCAAGTGACTACAGTGGCTTAATCTTAAGTATATCAAGCGACGAGAATACTTTTTGTGCGCAAAAACAAACAAAAATAATTTTAATTTTTAATCTTTATTCCACTATTCATTTCCTTCTCTCTGGGCCTCTAGTTGGTTCACGTAGTGTTTTTGCGTAGCGCGTCTGTGTTACACGTCACCACGGGGTGTAAGAAAAAATCGATACACCTGAGTATCGCGATATTTTATTTTGCAATACTGTATCGATTTTCAAAAACGCAATATCGATTTTTTTTTTTTTTTTTTTTACGTCCAAAAATATTCATGGTAAGACCGTAAGACAGTGGTTCACGTTTATGTTGTTTCAATCCCTACCACTAGATAGCTATGCTGAGACGCACCACTGGACATTTTAGGATTGACAGCGGACCGGAGAAAGCGTTGAGAGCGACCGAGAGCGTCAAAAAGTTAGACAGTTCCTTTATACAATTAAAGCTGCAAGCAGCGATGAAAGGGCCCTCGCACCCGTGCCGCCGCCACCCGGTGGCTTTAGGAAGACAGAGCATGGTTGGACAATGTGCATTTAAGGAGGTATATATAGTAGTTGCTAGCAGGTTTAGTATGTTTTTAGCATGCTTAGTACACAATAGTTATGTAGTTAGTACTGCATTACTGTGTTAACCATGTCAGTTTCTGTTGCCAGTAGGTGGGGCTATGTCTATATCTGAATATCGCTATGTAGATGTGTTCAGTGCAGGACTTTTATCAAACATGTGGAGTTTGGGGCAGATTGGACATTGTATGCTTGAGTTACAACAACTTCCTTTAGCATTTCTAGCATGTTTTATGATGTTTCTAGCATATTACATATTAAAGGGTTAGTTCACCCAAAAATTTAAATTCTGTCAGTAATTACTCACCCTCATGTTGTTCCAACCGCGTAAGACCTTCGTTCATCTTCGGAACACAAATTAAGATATTTTTGATGAAATCTGAGCCATGTTTCACTCCTCCATAGGCTTCCAGTGTGACCGAAACTTGCTGGCCCAGAAAAGTTATTAAAGAGATCGTTAATATAGTCCAAGTGACTCCAGTGGCTCAATCTTAAGTATATCAAGCGACGAGAATACTTTTTGTGCGCAAAAACAAACAAAAATAACGACTTTATTCCACTATTCATTTCCTTCTCTCTGGATGTCTAGTTGGTTTGCGTAGTGTTTTTGCGCAGCGCGTCTGTGTCACACGTCACCACGTAGGCTCACTATTGGCCGACGCCGGTCATGTGTGTGTTGCGTGATGACGTGCAACACAGACGCGCAGCGCAAACACACTACGAGGCCCAGAGAGAAGGAAATGAAAAGTGGAATAAAGTCGTTATTTTTGTTTGTTTTTGCGCACAAAAAGTATTCTCGTCGCATGATAAACTTAATGTAGTGCCACTGTAGTTACTTGGACTATTTTAACGATGTTTTAATAACTATTCTGGGCCGGTGAGTTTCGGTCACACTGGAAGCCTATGGAGGAGTCAAAATTCTGTCAGATTTCATCAAAAATATCTTAATTTGTGTTCCGAAGATGAACGAAAGACTTACATGGTTGGAACAACATGAGGGTGAGTAATTACTGACAGAATTTTCATTTTTGGGTGAACTAACCCTTTAATTTTGGGGTAGATTGGACATTGAATGCCTGAGTTACAGCAAATTCATATTTAATTGCAGTAATAGGATGCTTTAACACTTAGCTAAGTATTTGATTGCATGTTTCTAGTATGTTGCTAACATGTTTAGCAGTTGGTGACACTTTTTTATATGTTATTAGGAGTCCAGAATAGTGTTAAACGTCACTTCCTGTTGCCAGCAGGCGGCGCTATGACTATATCTGAATATGAGCATGGACTTGTGTTCAGGAGATAACTATTATCAAACGTGTGAAGTTTGGGGTAGATTGGACATTGTATGCCTAAGTTACAACAACTTCCTTTAGCATTTCTAGCATGCTTTAGAACTTAGCTATGTGTTGCTAGCATGTTTATTGCATGTTACATATTAAGTTTGGGGCAGATTGGACATTCCATGCCTGTGTTACAGCAAATTCATATTTAATTGCAGCAATAGCATGCTTTAGCACTTAGCTAAGTGTTTGCTAATATGTTTCTAGTATGTTGTTAGCATGTTTAGCACTTGCTGGCACTTTTTTATATGTTATCAGGAGTCCACAACAGTGTTTAACATGTCACTTCCTGTTGCCAGCAGGCGGTGCTATGACTGTAACTGAATGAGCATGGTCATGTGTTCAGGACAGAACGCTTATCAAAAGTGTGAAGTTTGGCGCAGATTGGACATTGCCTTCTTGAGTAACAACAACATCCTGTTTCATTGAATTAGCTAAGTATTGCTAGCATGTTTTAACATGTTTCTAGCATTTTTAGAAGTCAGTGGCATTTTTAACATGTTGCTAGAACGGCATCAACGTGTTAAACATGACACTTCCTGTTACCAGTAGGTGGCGCTATTACTATAACTGAATATTCTCATGTAGATGTGTTCAGGCCATGACTCTTATCAAACGTGTGAAGTCTGGGGCAGATTGGACATTCTGTGCCTGAGTTACAACAAATTTCTATTTAATTGCAGTAATAGCATGCTTTAGCACTTAGCTAGGTGTTTGCTAGCATGTTTTAGCATGTTTCTAGTATGTTGTTAGCATGTTTAGCACTTGCTGGCACTTTTTTATATGTTATCAGGAGTCCACAAGAGTGTTAAACATGTCACTTCCTGTTGCCAGCAGGTGGCGCTATGACTATAACTGAATATGAGCATGGTCATGTGTTCAGGACAGAACGCTTATCAAAAGTGTGAAGTTTGGGGCAGATTGGACATTCCATGCCTTAGTTACAGCAACTTCCTATTTATTTGCAGCAATAGCATGCTTTAGCACTTAGCTAAGTGTTTGCTAACATGTTTCTAGTATGTTGTTAGCATGTTTAGCTCTTGCTGGCACTTTTTTATATGTTATCAGGAGTCCACAACAGTGTTTAACATGTCACTTCCTGTTGCCAGCAGGTGGCGCTATGACTGTAACTGAATATGAGCATGGTCATGTGTTCAGGACAGAACGCTTATCAAAAGTGTGAAGTTTGGCGCAGATTGGACATTGCCTTCTTGAGTAACAACAACATCCTGTTTCATTGAATTAGCATGCTTTAGCACTTAGCTAAGTATTGCTAGCATGTTTTAACATGTTTCTAGCATTTTTAGAAGTCAATGGCATTTTTAACATGTTGCTAGAACGGCATCAACGTGTTAAACATGACACTTCCTGTTACCAGTAGGTGGCGCTATTACTATAACTGAATATTCTCATGTAGATGTGTTCAGGCCATGACTCTTATCAAACGTGTGAAGTTTGGGGCAGATTGGACATTCCGTGCCTGAGTTACAGCAAATTCCTATTTAATTGCAGTAATAGCATGCTTTAGCACTTAGCTAAGTGTTTGCTAGCATGTTTTAGCATGTTTCTAGTAAGTTGTTAGCATGTTTAGCACTTGCTGGCACTTTTTTATATGTTATCAGGAGTCCACAAGAGTGTTAAACATGTCACTTCCTGTTGCCAGCAGGTGGCGCTATGACTGTAACTGAATATGAGCATGGTCATGTGTTCAGGACAGAACGCTTATCAAAAGTGTGAAGTTTGGGGCAGATTGGACATTCCATGCCTGAGTTACAGCAACTTCCTGTTTCATGGCGAAACATCAAAATTTGTCAGGCCGCCGAGGGCCCGCCCTTCGACGAAAACTCAAGATCTTCGCAATTTAACGTCGCAAAGGCCTTAAGATTACACTCACCAAATTTGAAGATGATCAGATTAAAACTGTAGGAGGAGTTCGTTAAAGTACGAGGCCTGAAAATGGCAAAAAGTGCACAAAAATCAGAGAGGAAGTTGAAAATGGCTGACTTCCTGTTGTGTTTAGAGCTATGCTCCAAGAGACTTTTTTGTAGGTATTAGGTCATTACACATATGTACCGAATTTCGTACACGTACGTGGAACACAGCGGGAGGCGCACTCTGTTGAACTTTTATAGGTGGCGCTATCGAGCCATTTTGCCCCGCCCAATTCTGAAACCTATATCAGATGTAAATTTTCGCCAGTTCTGACGCGTGTGCAAAGTTTCGTGAGTTTTCGAGCATGTTTAGGCCCTCAAAAATGCAATTAAATGCGGAGAAGAATAATAATAATAATAATAAACAGAGCAATTCCAAGAGGGTCCTCACACCATCGGTGCTCGGGCCCTAAATATCAAGCTGTGAGGTTCGGGATGTGACGTCTGTCTTGAGAGTTTAAACATATGCAAATTGTGCCGGAGTTTATGCTGGATTTAGTGCGTAAATCATTTTGTTTACAAATTAGACGTTGCGTTATATATATGTTAAATATTTCATTTTGGATGTGTTTATTGTGATTATATTGGCTGGCTTTATAAAAGTTTATACAATTGATAGGATATCTTTGCTTGGTGCATTTGGAAACAAAGCTTGTCTATTTCTAAATGTAATCGCGTGCATCGTTCACACCAAACGCGAAAAGAGCATCTGGCGCGAGTGATTTCAATGTTAAGTCAATGCAAAGACGCGTTTACGCGCGTCTAGAGGTCCTGCGGCTCGAGGCGTTTAGCGCGGCGCGGTTCGCCTCATTCGCGCGTCCAGTTCTTTTAAAATCTTTTATCACATAAAACTTGATTTCAATATATGACACATTCATTTTGTTCACTTTCATCCACTTTCATTCATTTTCGTCCAGTTCACGTTGTTGTTTTGTATTGTGACAGGGGCTATGTACCTATTTTCTTTTATTATGGCCTACTTGAGCATATAAAAATTTGCTCACTAAGAACCTGTGAACCACAATCCCAAACTGGCAGTTTGATTTTCTGTGTACTGAATTGTTTACCTAAAGTAAACTTCTTTGACTTTTATGCACATCATGTCTTTTTTTAAATATTTTTAATATATTTTACTTTTAAAAAATCCCAATATATCGCCTTATGCACAGTATCGAAATATATTGCAATATATTGAATCGTGACCCATGTATCGTGATACGTATCGTATCGCCAGATTCTTGCCAATACACAGCCCTACCACGTAGGCTCACAATTGGCCGAAGCTGGTCATGTGTGTGATTCGTCTGACGTGCAACACAGATGCGCTGCGCAAAAACACTACGAGGCCCAGAGAGAAGGAAATGAATAGTGGAATAAAGTCGTTATTTTTGTTTGTTTTTGCGCACAAAAAGTATTCTTTTTGTATTGGAACAACATGAGGGTGAGTAATTACTGACAGAATTTTCATTTTTGGGTGAACTAACCCTTTAATAGTTGAGCACCAATAATAATCAGGATCATGTGACACTGAAGACTGGAGCTAAAAATTCAGCTTTGATCACAGGAATAAATTACATTTTCAAATATGTTAAAATTGAAAACAATTATTTTAAATTGTAATAATATTTCACAATATTACTGTTTTTCCTGTATTTTTGATCAAATAAATGCAGCCTTGGCGAGCAGAAAAGACTTCTTTCAAAAACTTTTAAAACTTTAAATCAAACCTTTGAATAGTAGTGCATCACGGTTTCCACAAACATTTTAAGCAGCACGATTATTTTTAACATTGATAATAATAAAAAATGTTTCACCAAATCAACACATTAAATTGATTCCTGAAGAATCAAGTTGAGAAATCATGATTGATTACATGGGAATTTGTCTGTCAAGTGCTTCAAAAAGTTTTTTTTTTATTATCATTATTCTTATATCATATATCATACATTTTTGTCATGCATTGTCTATGCATAGAAATCTATGTTGCATGTTAAATTTATGCAAAATATGCAGTGTTCTTTCATTGGGACATAAAACCCACCAAACATGCATGAATTGCACACAGCGTACTCCACAACACCATGTTGCACATGTATGCCAACACGCCCACACACGCTCACCCTGTGCCTGCAACTCCAATAACACACACCTCCGCACACCCATGTACCCGGATAACCACGGCCAAGCCCACACACGGTCATTTGGCTTAGGTTTTGTGGCGAATAGAGAGAGAAGGTTTGCACCAGGGGCCCTTCCACCCTCGTTCAGAGAGGGAACGCTCCTGCCAAGCTTCGGAAATCCTTTGATGGCGTTAGAACTCGGGCGAATCTGTCCAAAGTGCTTGACGTGGGAGATTATTGTGGCGTCGTGCACTAGATAAACCTACAAAGATCATGTTTATGTTTAAAAACAGCCATATGTCACACTTTCGCAGCTGCCACCAAGGGTTGCGAGCCTCGCGCACGCCGTTACGGTCGAGATATCAAGCAGGATATGCATTACGAAAACACAGTCCCCAGACAGGCAGGCCTTTCATCTAAAGTTATTGCCACGCTGCCTGGGGTAATACATCACGAATTCTGTAAGGACAATGCTAAGAAGCGCAATCTGAGGACAAATGCATCATAGTTGCACAGTGAGCATTTTGTTACAAATAATGTTGTCATCAATTTTCATCTTTTGTTTAAACATATTAGTCTTTTGGACAAGATAGGTCATATTTCAGCAGTTTGATAAATTCTCCCTTCTTGCCTTTTCACAGAATGTGCACTTAATTAATTACACAACCTTTAATTGGACAGATTATTCCTAATGGTTGTGCGATGCTAAATGTACAAACTCAGAAGAGGCTCAGGAGTCATTATTTTAATGCCACATTATCAGCTCGTTGCAATCAGTATATTTCAAATAATTAATCAGTTTCACATCGTGAGAAACATTTGGCCTAAAATAGACAAATTACGCTCACATTTGTGGAGGGATTTTTTTTTTTATATCTCCAATACCATCCTGTAATATCACAGATGCAGTGCTTTATTAAGGGCGAGAGAGTGTGTTTTTTTCTTCTTCTAATTTTATGATATCTGCAGGCATTTGGGTGTTTAATTAGGGCGGTAATGTCCGGTGATGTACGTGATGGATTTTTACGGAAGCCGGCTTTAACTATCTGAGGCGATATCATAAATCACAACCTTGGCTGTAATGCTCGTGTGAGTTTGTTTAATTAGGATGTCCACTGAGAGATTCTGGGTGTTGCTTGGTTTGCATAAGGAATGCCAGTTATACAAACACAACAGAGATTTCACATTTCATTGTGCTCCGAGGATTATCGCTGCTATCCTGCTGATAAAAAAAATGAAAAACTAGTCATCACTGAGTGTGTGCGGCTTTGTTTGTGTGCATCTCTAAAACCTTTTCATTCTTTTTTTTTGTCTTTGATGGTTTAAATTATTCTCTGTAACTCTGCTACCCCTTGGAGAACCACATATAATGCGTTCTTATAATGCGACCCACTCATGTTAATAAGCCAACAGATGCTATTTTCAAGTAAAAAATGTTTCCAACCAGGAAGCGGTCACGGCCTGTGTTGTTCATGGGACTAAAGGCGCATTTCAAGCAGCAAATGCCAACGGCCTCTCAAGTGCAAGCCAAGTAGGCCTACTGAATTTAAATTCAATATTTCACTCTATGTCTCAATTCCCTCAGGTGATTCTGATCCAGTCATGAAAATGAACTTTTTCTGTACACAGGTGATAAAAATCAAATAAATAAAATTGACAATTTACAGCATAAGTGTACTATTAGTCTTTGCAAAGGGGATGTAACAACCGCCTCACAATCAAAACCAAACAAACGCTTTCACATAAACCATAACTCATAAATATGACAACAAAAGTTAAAAGAAAAACAAATATCCAGCAGAAACGGAAATAAAAACATTCTTTATAAATATATTACGTGCCAGTTCAAGTCAAAGAACACTAGTTTCCGGGTAAAACAAGTTTAAACACACACAACACATCACACTACAATCTAGATAGGCATGTCCAGTATTTTCTGTCAGCTGTTTAGAATCAGAACAGGTGCATCGATGTTCGATTCGTGAATGAATCACTCTTTTGAGCCGACTCTTCTACAACGAGTCGGTCTTTTAATATCTATGGTTCTGAATCGGTTCGAGATTCAGTGTGAATTAGCCTACTCACGAATCGTTCTTTCTCAGTTTTCTCTCTAAGTAAAAGCTTTAATATAATACTTAAGAAACACAGAGAACAACAAAAGTGATTAAAAAGTGGATATTTACTTATAATCCAATTGAGTCGAACCTGCATCTTATCGTTTTCCAGCGACGAAGAAGGTCTTTGGGTTCATTCTGCACGTGTTGCGTGTGAACACCCTGGGCCTGTACTGCAGGTAAAACATTCAAAACCAACACATCAAAACACTAAGTGTACACGAAAACATTAACCTGACATTACCTTTGCCTGACATTACATGTACAATGGCATATTTGTAATACCTTGGATCACATGAATTCCGTAGTATAAGGATATTAGGTGTTTCTTCAACTGGGGGCACTTTTGGTCCTGTGAATAAAAAATTAAATAAAAAAAGGGTTTTTTTTTGTTTGTTTTTACACTAGAACTAGTTTAATTATTTAGTCTACTATCAATGTAACGTTACATTCGTGTATATGCAGCACAGGCTAATTCTGTAATTTTTTCCACTCTGAAAGTCATAACCTAACTTTAATTTTAACCACAGTCAGTGTCATTTTCATTACAACTAAAATTATATATAGTATTGTGTTTGATAACATTCTCTCTGAGTGATGGAAATTATATGTTTAACAAATGGCCTAACCTTAGCATCATGCTAAGGCTAACGTTAATTTCCTAGCTAGCAGTTTACATCGACGTAGATGCACAGAGTTAAATCATATTTTCACTTTTTTACATATATATTATAATTAGAGCTTGCCTGGAAATAACCCACAGTAAAAGAAAAAAAAATTAAAAGTGATATTTACTTTAATTGTTTTGTTTTCCTGACACATCAGTCTCTACTGCACTTCACCTCAAGCTCTTCATTGACACCGCGCGCTGACTCCTCCTTGGTAAGTGGTAACCAATTAAGCAAACATATTTGTTTTAGGTGGTAAAGTAAATACTGGATGCATCGAAAAAAGTTTTCAAGACAGTTTTAATGTGAATTTCAAAAGTGAACAAAATTTTTATTTTAAAAAAACAAACAAAAATTCTGTTAATTAACCCCTTAAAGGGATAGTTCACCTAAAAATAAAAAATTCTATCAGAATTTATTCACCCTCAAGTTGTTTCAAACCTGTATGAGTTTCTTTCTTCTGCTGAACACAAAATAAGATATTTTGAGGAATGTTAGTAACCAAACTGTTGATGGACCCCACTGACTTCAATAGTATTTTTTTCCCATAAAAATATAATATTTTTAAAGATTAAAGCGCTTAAGAAAAATATATTTTATATAAATATATAGTTTACAAAATAATTTTACTCTAAAGTTGCAATAAAATCGTATGTTTAACCAGATATGGAACCTCTTGTCTCAGACCTTCCCCGACGATATGTTTTGTCAAGATTAGAACAAATTTTGATAGTAAAATATTTCAAATACATTTTGTAATATGAAATAACACCGCCCACTAGGGGGAGGGGCCTGCTAAAAGGTTTTAAAGGACTGTTTCCATGGTAACGCAATATCCGATTGCAAAACAGTTTGCACAGGATGAGTTTTGAGTTTTTAAGCTTTCAAATGATAATTTATAATGCTTATAAACTTTTTGATTTATATGAAAAATCAAAACAAAACAAAACAAACTCTTTTTGTTGACAGTTAAGGGGTTCAAATCAACCTTTAGGACATAGAAATGTCCCTATAATTTTTTGAGACACACAAGCATTTAGGCCTATTATACATTTTCCTTTATAATGTTTGTATGTAAATATACAAATATGTAAACTTTTTTTTTTATTTAGCATTAATTTTTATATAAAATCACAGGAATAGATTAAAAATTGGTAATCACGCAGTTGATGGCAGCCATTGACTTCCATAGTAGAAAAAAAAAAAATACTATGTAAGTCAATGGCTGTGGTCACCTGTCTGGTTACCAACATTCTTCAAAATATCTTCTTTTGTGTTTAACAGAAGAAAGAAACTCATACAGGTTTGGAATAACATGAGGGTGAGTAATGACAAAATTTGAAGTTTTGGGTGAACTATCCCTTTAAGTGCGAGTGATGCCTTCTTTTGAAAGAAATGAAAGCTTTAGCTTAAGTTCTGCCAGGAAGACTTAATTACTACGTCACTTATTACCTTCATTTCTATCCAATCACGTCTTTATTCTTTCTGTATAAAATATCGGTACTTACACATGTTTGAGTTCGCAGATGCCGACGCGACAACAACCTCCACCCTCCCCACCACCACCAGGATGGTCCTGTCCATACCTCCCAGGGGGGTCGGCTGAACCCCTGCCTTCGTCTTCAGGCAGGAGATGCAGATCTGCTACCCTCGGATTATGAACTATGGACTACGCCAAAGAACTTTATAATAATGCTTGCTGGGCTGTCCATAAATGTATGCTTTGTTACATCATTTTATCTCCTGAGTCTGTCTGGTAGAAATTCTCTTTAAATCTGAGTTTGGGTTGATCTGAATGTTCTATATAGACCTCATATAGAGGCAGAATCAAATTGGGGGGCTATCAATGTTTAACGTGCCCAGCTGGATGGAGACTGGTAAATGTGGTGCCGCGTGGTACCGGGGGCACGTAGGCCAGGTGACCACAGCAGGCACGCGTGTCAGTCCGTGCTCATTAACGTGACTGATAATGCCATCTATCAGCCATCTAATTGGCGATGAGGATCTGCGGAGGGTATTTTAACCAGGCCCACGTATCCATCACACAGCTGTGGACAAGATGATGGCACTTCATTACCAGAGTGCTAACCAGGTAAAAGTCACATCCATTTGTAATGAGTGCGGGGGCCGCTTTCACTCCTGTCCATTTTCATTATGTAAAGTTCAACGCATATGTATGTGTATTGTAATTATCGTGATGAATATGCAAGCTTACTTCACTTTGATTTTTCCACATAATGTCACAGGCAGCGAAGACGAGCAAGTGCCGTGGAACAAATAACTGTGGTGAGGTAAGCATGTTTCGAAATGATACATATGCGAGCAAATGCTTTCTCTCAAGTTTCACTTGATCGTGTTCTATTTTTGGTGTTTTATTTCTTTTTTTACAGTAGAGAAAGAGAACTGGAAACAATTTACGATTGAGAAATGTCGTAAGCCAATGAGTCAAGAAGTGGCTGGTTAGCATGGCCTAGTTAGTCCCTGATGTTAGTAACCATAACTAAACTATCTGCAGGCAAAGAGCACTTCTCTCCATTGAATGCAATTCAGCATATAAATATTTCATTATATAATAGATGATTTCCAGTCTTTTTTTTAAGTGTATAATATTTTGTTTGATGCAGTGTGTAATGTAGATGTTTGTGAATGTTAAAGGTCTGCAAAGTTTCAACGATAAATGTGACCCTGGACCACAAAACCAGTCACATGGGTCAATTTTTTTAAAATTGAGATTTATACATCATATGAAAATTGAATAAATAAAAAAGCTTTCCATTGATGTATGGTTTCTTAGGATAGGACAATATTTGGCCGAGATGCAACTATTTGAAAATCTGGAATCTGAGGGAGATTCCAAAAAAATCAAAACATTGAGAAAATCGTCTTTAAAGTTGTCCGTTTATGTTCGCGATTGTGCTGCATTCACTCACAAAAATAAATGTTTTATATGTTAACAGTAGGAAATTTGCTAAATATCTTCGTGGAACATGATCTTTACTTAATATCCTAATGATTTTTGGCATAAATGAAAAATTGATAATTTTGACCCATATAATGTATTGTTGGCTACTGCCACAAATATACCCGTGTGACTTATGACTGGTTTTGTGGTCCAGTGTCACAAATAAGGTTATTGTCTCCTAAAAGAAAGAATCGATTCTGAACTGCCGAAACGTCATCAGCAATTCCTTTCTCACAAAACTACGTAGGTTTGTTACAAATTTGCATAATGCCAGCCTATGGTCTTTATTGGCTGCCCATGAACAACATCTAATTTGACCCGCCGTTCCGCCCTCAAACACTGTGGTTGTAGCTGAGGCCTGGAAGAGTTTGGTTCATGTTGTTCATGTCGAGAAGATGCTGTTTTCTGCAAAAGCAAATCCACTTTCCTGCACTTCCAAAGCATGAGGACTCGCTCTAGAATTATTACGGTAAAACAGACGCCATCGTTACCGTTCGCATCACTGTGTATGAAGTGCTGAGTAGGATCAGGAGCTGAAATTCATACATGTAATGGGCGTTTAGACGTGCTGTAAGCGGTCAATCAATAACAACAGACTTGGCCATCTGACCAATCAGAGCAGAGTAGCTCTCGGAAAGGATGTAATAATGGTAATGTAAGGATGTATGTAAACCTAGGAGACCTCAATAACAATTAAGAGAATTTTAAAGCTCTTAAAAAGCACACTAGCTTATATTCTTATGTATATTATTTCAGGTCACAGCTCAGGATAATCAGTGACGAAAGTAATTGTTTAGGATTGTGCACTTTCCTTCAGGCAACCATCATTCGTCATGACGTCATTTTTCTGCAGCTCATTTACGGTTCAGGTGATAGACTGAAAACATCTTTGCCCAGAACTGAGAGCAACTGCCTTTGAGATGAATGGATATCTTGTGGTCTTGTCGACCTCCTTAATTCAAACTTGGTTAACCTGTGGGAGTGCCATGGGCTAGGCCATATTTAGAGAGAAATGTTCCCATTTTTTATGTTAAAATATATTTATTTTAGTATTAAAAATGTTTTTTTCTATTATAAAATATATATATATATATCCACATACATTACAGAAAGAGGCAAATAAATGTGCAAACCAGATTCAAACAAGTATCGTCCATGGCTCAGCATATCAATACACACGCATTTTAATAAACTGCACGGGAAAACTGGCATGTCAGGCAACAGCTCCACTTCCTTGGATTTTTCCTGCCAAAGAAAAATTGCCAATTCATCCTTCGCTGTCCAGTCCAGTACAAAAACTCTGCTAAAATGCCCAAAAGTCCATATTTAGTAATTCACATGTCAGTGATTATCATTTCCAACCCCCTCAGTCTGCAGCAATGAATCTTTACCCCCCTCCATCTCTTCTTCCTCTCGTTCTGCCTCTCCCTCACTCGTCCTTCCCATTTATTGCTTTGTACAGCAAAGCACCATTACTGATCCCTTCCAAAGCACAAACTAAAAATCTATCCCGTTGTCATTTGCTTCGCCGTGCCATCTATCATCTGGGAGCGGGTGGGGGGAGTTTGGCAGCATCTCAGCGCCAGAGAGGAGGCGCTGGAACAGGAGGCAGAGTCAAGGACTTTCACGCGCAACAAAAAACTTGTCACAATTATTTATGGCTCTAGCTGGGACACATAATAGGACACATCAAACTGCTGTTTTTTTCCCTCCCTTTCAGTTTTTTTTTTCTTTTTTTCGCTTTTTCTTCCCCTCCGCGGCGATGAGCGCCCTCACGTCGCCGGCTCCCTTGTCGAAGTGGGTCACAGGCATCTCTTGCCTTACACATACAATTTCCAAGACAATGGCGGAGCACTTGGGGAAGTGACATTGACAAATACAGGAGGCCCCACCGAAAGCTGGGCAGGCTGTTACATGAGTGATTGCGCCAATAATCATGCAGGGCCGTCACGTGGCCCCGGGTCAGGAAGGAGGGAGGGAGGGAACGAGAGAGAGGAGAGAGAGTGGAGAGTGGAATAAACGAGGGATGGAAGAGTATATGTGATGGACTGAGCAGGAGAAAGGGGAAAAGAAAGTATAGCGAGATGGACAGATGGAGAAAGTGTGAACTTGCATAAACAGGAAGGTGGAAAAAGTGGGTCGGTGATAAAGAATGCATATATTGTAAACTTCAGTTGATGGATAGATGGATCTAAAATTTCATAAGTTGATCCAAAATTTATTTGGATGGGTAGGTGATAGATAGATCTAAAATGTAAATAGAGAGAGAGAGAGAGAGAGAGAGAGAGAGAGAGAGAGAGAGAGAGAGAGAGAGAGTTATTAGATAGATAGTGAGATATTAGATAGTGAGATATGAGATAGATAGATAGATAGATAGATAGATAGATAGATAGATAGATAGATAGATAGATAATAGATAGATAGATAGATAGATAGATAGGTAGATATTAGATAGATAGATAGATAGATAGATAGATAGATATTATAGAGGGAGAGAGAGAGATAGATAGATAGATAGATAGATAGATAGATAGATAGATAGATAGATAGATAGATAGATAGATAGATAGATAGATAGATAGATAGATAGATAGATAGATAGATATTAGATAGATAGACAGACAGACAGACAAACAGATAGATAGATAGATAGATAGATAGATAGATAGACAGATAGAGAGGGAGATAGAGAGAGAGAGGGAGATAGATAGATAGATAGATAGATAGATAGATAGATAGATAGATAGATAGATAGATAGATAGATAGATAGATATTATAGAGAGGGAGGGAGATAGATAGATAGATAGATAGATAGATAGATAGATAGATAGATAGATAGATAGATAGATAGATAGATAGATAGATAGACAGATAGAGAGGGAGATAGATAGATAGATAGATAGATAGATAGATAGATAGATAGATAGATAGATAGATAGATAGATAGATAGATAGATAGATAGATAGATAGATATTATAGAGGGAGAGAGAGAGATAGATAGATAGATAGATAGATAGATAGATAGATAGATAGATAGATAGATAGATAGATAGATAGATAGATAGATAGATAGATAGATATTAGATAGATAGACAGACAGACAGACAAACAGATAGATAGATAGATAGATAGATAGATAGACAGATAGAGAGGGAGATAGAGAGAGAGAGGGAGATAGATAGATAGATAGATAGATAGATAGATAGATAGATAGATAGATAGATAGATAGATAGATAGATAGATAGATAGATAGATAGATAGATAGATAGATAGATATTATAGAGAGGGAGGGAGATAGATAGATAGATAGATAGATAGATAGATAGATAGATAGATAGATAGATAGATAGATAGATAGATAGATATTATAGAGAGGGAGATAGATAGATAGATAGATAGGTAGATAGATAGATAGATAAATAGATAGATAGATAGATAGATAAATAGGGAGAGAGAGAGAGAGGGAGATAGATAGATAGATAGATAGATAGATAGATAGATAGATAGATAGATAGATAGATAGATAGATAGATAAATAGGGAGAGAGAGAGAGAGAGAGAGAGAGGGAGATAGATAGATAGATAGATAGATAGATAGATAGATAGATAGATAGATAGATAGATAGATAGATAGATAGATAGATAGATAGATAGATAGATAGATAGATAGATGGATGGATGGGGGGGGGGGGGTCTCAGGCCTGTGCGCTGCACTGGCTAACAGGTCCTTGCCAGTCATTTCTTACACCCTTATCAACCATCTGCGACTTCTTCCTCTCAGATGAGCTGCTGCTACAGTAAATGACTGTCACCCCACGCACAGCTCCGCTATGTTCTGCTGCGCCGCTCATAATTGGGAAGGGGTGTCTCAGGCCGGTTTCCCAGCGTGACCTTTCTTAAACTCACCCGCCCGGGGAATTGGGTAGACCCTGCGATTAAATTACTTCTCCGGCACCTCGGCCCCTCACCTTGAGCGCCAGCACTTGGCTCGGAGTCACGGGCTTTAGGGTGAAGGCCCCTAATCTGCCCCTCCCTGACCCGTCACGTCTGCTACAGGAAGAGCAAAGCTTTTTATTTTGCCAAGCATCACTATTGTTGCTCATATTTGCTGTCAGTGATTTGAACAAATCCCTAAACCTAAGTAATAAACCTCTGGGGAAAAAACAGACATACACTAGTTTTCACTGAGGTCCACTTATAATAGGTTTATTGCATCAAAAACAAATGTACACTACCGTTCAAAAGTTTGGGGTCAGTAAGATTTTTTAAATATTTTTGAAAGACTTATATTATACTCACCATCCTGCATTTATTTGGTCGGAAAAATACTATAAAACAGTAATATTATGAAATATTACCATTTAAAATAACGTTTTTGCTTTTATAATTTAAAAATGCTTTTGCTTTTTAAAATGCAATTTATTCCTGTGATGTAGAGCTGAATTTTCAGCATCATTACTCCAGTCTTCAGTGTCACATGATCCTTCAGAAATCATTCTAATATGATGATTTGATGCTCAAGAAACATTTATTCTTATTATCAATGTTGCAATATTTTAGTGGAAATCGCGATAGAATTATTCTACTGCAACAGAACTACAGTGCTTATTTTCTTTTGATATAAACAATTTAATCTGCACCAAAAAGTGTGAAAGCAGAGTACTTTTTCATGTTTGTGGTGTCAAAATCCAGTCATATTAACTATATATTTGAGAAATATCACCACACCTGAGCACTCGCTAAATCAGTTTCAAGCATGTACATCTCAACTACTGTCAAACCGCAGACGCTAACAGTGTGCTTTTCACACACAAGGTGTCTCTTAATTTGAAAATGATGAATCTCTGATATAAAAGACGAAAGTGGAGAAAAATATTGAAAGCTCAAATAACCTTTTTATCACTTTTATAACTTCCATAACTTTACATATTAACTGTTTTTCAAAGCTAGCTCATTTTTAGCAGCCCATTTTGATGGCATATCGCTCCCTTTTAGGCTGCGCCTGAAGCTTGTAAATTGATATCAGAGAAAGACTTGTGTGATAAAACATAATAAATGCCAAGAACTCTTACAGCAGGTGATTTCACATAGAAACAGGGTCTTAACGCTTTTTCCAGAGACCGATGGGGGGCTACAATCATGCTAAGCTATTGTTAGCTCTTTCAGACTCCAGTGAGTGGCATTGCTGTCCACATAGGTAGCAACTGGACACAAAACTAGACGCTCATAAATGTATGATTTGAAACGCTCTACATTGGCTGCCACTCCAGTAATGCTGACTTGCACAGATCTGAACTGTTTGTTCCTTTTTTTCTTTTTTCTTTTTGTGGTGCCTTGTTATATTTGTATTATAATTAAAAGTCAATAAAAAAAAAATATATATATATATCCTTCCATCATGCCTTGTGTAAAATAAACTTCTCAGTGAGCTTTTATTATGTTTTACGCATGTGCAATATGATTTAAGTGTTTCTATGGAAGCTTGTTTCCACTGCAGAATAAAAAATAAAAAAGGTAACTGCGACTTTTTATCTCACAATTCTGACTTTTTTTCCTCACAATTGCGTGATATAAACTCGAAACTGCGAGAGAGAAAAGTCAGAATTGTGACTTTATAACACGCAATTGTGACTTTATATCTTGAAATTGTGACTTTATTACACACAATTGTGACTTTATATCTCGCAATTGTGACTTTATAA
This sequence comes from Squalius cephalus, assembly GCF_949319135.1. Classification (NCBI taxonomy): domain Eukaryota; kingdom Metazoa; phylum Chordata; class Actinopteri; order Cypriniformes; family Leuciscidae; genus Squalius; species Squalius cephalus. The sequence continues at coordinate 29,141,765 of NC_137139.1, forward strand.
CACGCAATTGTGACTTTATATCTCGCAATTGTGACTATAACACGCAATTGTGACTATAACATGCAATTGTGACTTTATATCTCGCAATTGTGACTATATAACATGCAATTGTGACTTTATATCTCGCAATTGTGACTATATCTTGCAATTGTGACTTTATATCTCGCAACTGTGACTTTATAACACGCAATTGTGACTTTATATCTCGCAATTGTGACTTTATAACACGCAATTGTGACTAAATCTCGCAATTGTGACTTTATAACACGCAATTGTGACTTTATATCTCGCAATTGTGACTATATCTTGCAATTGTGACTTTATATCTCGCAACTGTGACTTTATAACACGCAATTGTGACTTTATATC
>NC_137139.1:29147133-29157133 GCF_949319135.1 Squalius cephalus
TACTGCTCCACTGACCATATACTTGTCACTCCACTGCACACCTCAGATCACTTCATCCTCACTCTCAACCTCAACCTGCCTCAGAACACAACACACACTCCTCCTCAGGTCACCTTTCGGCGAAACCTACGTTCACTCTCACCCTCTCGCCTATCCTCTTTGGTCTCATCCACACTTCCACCTGATCAGCTCTCAACACTTGATACTAACAGTGCAACTGATACTCTTTTCTCCACTTTAACATCCTGCTTGGACAACTTCTGCCCCCTTTCCTCCAGGCCAGCCCGCGCCACACCCTCTGCCCCCTGGTTATCTGATGTTCTCCGCGAACATCGTTCTAAACTCAGGGGTGCAGAGAGGAAGTGCCGCAAATCGAAAGATCCTACTGACCTTGGTCTTTATCAATCCCCCCTCTCTTCCTTCTCTGCTAATACAATTCTTCTGACTCTCGCATGCTTTTCAAAACCTTCTCTCTTCTCAACCCTCCTCCTCCTTCATCAACCCTAACAGCTGACAATTTTGCCACAGTCTTCATAAATAAAACAACCACCATCAGTGGCCAATTTACCAATCCACAAACTGACACACAAATTTTACCACCTAACACACACATTCTACCCTCCTTCTCTCTGCTTTCAGAGGCAGTAGTCTCCAAACTCCTCCTTTCCAATCGCCCTACTACCTGTCTGCTTGATCCTATTTCCACTAATCTATTCCAAGCCATTTCTTCTTCAGTTGTACCCGCACTCACGCACATCATCAACACCTCTCTTCACACCGGTACCTTTCCCACAGCATTTAAGCAGGCTCGGGTAACCCCACTGCTTAAGAAACCAGCACATCTGGAAAATTACAGACCAGTATCCCTTCTTCCATTCATCGCGAAAACACTTGAACGAGTTGCTTTCAAACAGATCTCTTCCTTTCTTACACAGAACAACCTCCTGGACAACAATCAGTCTGGTTTTAAAAGCGGACACTCAACTGAGACTGCCCTGCTCTCAGTAATTGAAGCTCTGAGACTGGCAAGAGCAGCCTCCAAATCCTCAGTTCTCATCCTGCTGGATCTGTCTGCTGCCTTTGACACAGTTAACCACCAGATCCTCCTGTCAATCCTAAAGATGAAGGGCATCTCGGGAACCGCACTCCAATGGTTCAAGTCTTACCTCTCAGGTAGGTCCTTTAGGGTGTCGTGGAGGGGTGAGGTGTCTAAGACCCAACATCTAGCTACTGGAGTGCCTCAGGGCTCAGTGCTTGGACCACTTCTCTTCTCCATCTACATGACATCACTAGGATCTGTGATTCAGAAACATGGCTTTTCCTATTACTGCTATGCTGAAGACACACAACTCTACCTCTCATTCCAGCCTGATGATCCGACGGTAGCTGCTCACATCTCAGCCTGCCTGACAGACATTTCTGGCTAGATGAAGGACCACCACCTTCAACTAAACCTTGTGAAGACAACACTTCATCACAACTTCACCATTCAGCTAGGCTCGTCATCCATAACTCCATCAAGGTCAGCCAGGAACCTTGGAGTTGTAATTGATGATCAATTGAACTTCATAGACCACATTGCCAGAACTGCCCGGTCATGTAGATTTGCCTTGTACAACATTAGGAGGATCAGGCCTTTTCTATCAGAACATGCTACACAACTTCTTGTCCAAGTGCTTGTTCTATCCAGACTGGACTATTTTAATGCTCTCCTGGCTGGTCTTCTAGCTTGCACTGTCAAACCTCTGCAACTGATCCCAAAATGCTGCAGTTAGAGTGGTCTTTAACGAGCCGAAGAGAGCACATGTCACTCCTCTCCTCACAAAATTGCACTGGTTACCAGTTGCCGCTCACATCAAATTCAAGTCACTGACGTTTGCCTACAGAACAACCACTGGCTCTGCTCCCTTTTACCTAAACTCATTAAGGTTTATGTGCCACCCAGAAACTTGCGCTCTGCAAGCGAACGTCGTCTTGTGGTGCCACACTTTTTCTCTTCTATTTATAAAAAATAAAATAAAAATAAATAATTAAAAATTACATGTACTGCGTTAGATTAAACTGAGAAGGGTCATAGCACTTGCATATTGTTGTCCTACTTTTAACTGCTTCTATTGTTCTCATTTGTAAGTCGCTTTGGATAAAAGCGTCTGCTAAATGAATAAAATGTAAATGTATTACAATTATCATGACAATTTAGCCCATTGCCTTATTTTTATTAATAATAATAATAATAATAATAATAACAATAATGGAAAATAACACAATTACAATTAAAAATAATGTTTATATAGTAATTTTATAGTAATTTACACTGTATTACAAAAAAAATCACTTACATTTTTTTTAATTACAATTAATTAAAATGTTATTTAAATATTGTACTTAACAGGATTATTATAATTCTAAACTTAAACCATCATTACTTTAAATAAAATAAACGTTAACTGAAATAAAATAAATTGTAGTTTAACTTGTTTTCATTTAGTTTAACTTGATGTACTAAAAGTAACTAAAACTGAAATAAAAAAATAAAATGAGAAGATATAAAAACATTTTATAATATATTATTATATATTTAAAAAAAAACAATAATTCATAAAAATGAACAAAACATACAACAAAATGTCTAAAACATTAAAATGATTATGGAAAATACAAAAATAAAAACTAATATATGTATATAAAAATAGGCTTCCTTGTCTTCATGCAAAATATGATTTTGTTATATTTTGTTTTCTTTTTGATTTTCAGTCATAAATATCTCAGACATGACCACTGACAGGTTTCAAGAGATGCCATGTTTCTTTGTACCAACAAGTCAAAGTTTGCGCTGCTATCCATGACTAAAAATGGTCAGAGACTACATTTAAATTGAAGTGGGAAGCCTGTCAGGGTGAATCTGTTCTGTTGAAGCCTGTTTAGGGCTTTTCACTGCTCGTCCTGTATACAGTGGTCAGTTCATTTCCTCTGTGTGTGCCTGCAGGGGACGTCAGACTGAGTCTGGGCTCGTCATCTTCAGCGCTTGGCGCTCTGCCTTCACATGGAGCTCTTTGATATCGGCCTGTCAGGGGGCATCGGATAAGACGAGCCTAAGAGGTATGGGAATGTCCAGTCTTTCTTACACATACACACACAAACAGAGCCTGTAGGTTTGTGGGGCCCGAGGTGAGATTATGATATTCTTGGTGTAAAAAAATGGGCATAATATTAAAAATCCACTCCAACGTGAATAGTGTTTTCTTTCTATATGAGAGACAGTGTTGAAAGAATCATACTGTAAAAATGTTTATTTAGTGCAAGAGATTAAATGTAAAGAAATCACAATTAAGGCCCGTTCACACCAAGGACGATAACGATAAAGATATAGTTCTAAAAATCGTTGTAAATATAAAGGAATAGCATATTCAACAACTTTTAATGATATGAGAGAAACGGTATCGTTGGAATCACTTTCAAAATGATTTTTTTTCAGCTGATGAATGATAAAAACATTGACAGCCAATCAGAAATCACCAGATTTTAAAAAGCTTGAGCATTTGACACTGAGCACTGGTGTGGACGTTAATATAGTTATCGTTTTAGTTATAGTTCTTGGTGTGAACGGGACTTCAGTGTAGAAAAAGACTAAAAGTACGCTCTGGAAATTATGTAGCCTATAATAAACCCGAAACAAAATAATGTATAAATAAAATAAAATTAATTAAACGCAAAGACAACAGCTTAAAAAGAAAAATACATAATCATTTTTTTACATTTTTGTGGAAACTGTGAACATTTAAAAGAACAAAAAGAACAGCATTTATTTAAAACAGAACTCTTTGGTTAGCAAACCCAATTTAGGTTTTTCCAGCTCCGAAAGTCAACGGAGAGTTGCTAGACTACCCTGGCTGCAAAATACATTTTGCTGCCGCTAGGGTGCATCTACATTTCTAGGCTACTCTTTGGTAACATAATTAATCGATTTAATGTGACCTTGCTGAATAAAAGTATTAATTTCTTAAAAAGTATTTCCAAACCCAAACTTCTGAATTGTAATATATATATATATATATATATATATATATACAGTGCTATGCATAAGTTTAGACACCCATGCTAAAGTTGACTAAAAAGAGGAATAAAAAATCATCTTTTGGAAATTGAACTTAATGCCTTAATTTAAAAAAATAGGAAAAATCCAACCTTTAAGGACACCAATTTTCTTTGTGAATGAATAATGTATCGTAAATAAATAAATGTTCTTCCTTAAAATACAGGGTGCATAAGTTTGGACACCCCTATGTTAAATTCCCATAGAGGCAGGCAGATTTTTATTTTTAAGTATTTTTTTTAATTTTTTTTTTAGGATACTATGCATCCTGATAAAGTTCCCTTGGCCTTTGGAATTAAAATAGCCCCACATCATCACACAGCCTTCACCATACCTAGAGATTGGCATGGGGTACTTTCCATAAGATCATCTCTCAATGCAAATCATTAGCATAGCTATTAGGCTAACTGAAATAAAACCATGCCAATCTCTAGGTATGGTGAAGGCTATGTGATGATGTGGGGCTATTTTAATTCCAAAGGCCAAGGGAACTTTATCAGGATGCATAGTGTCCTAAAAAAAAATAAAAAAAATACTTAAAAATAAAAATCTGCCTGCCTCTATGGGAATTTAACATAGGGGTGTCCAAACTTATGCACCCTGTATTTTAAGGAAGAACATTTATTTATTTACGATACATTATTCATTCACAAAGAAAATTGGTGTCCTTAAAGGTTGGATTTTTCCTAATTTTTTAAATTAAGGCATTAAGTTCAGTTTCCAAAAGATGATTTTTTATTCCTCTTTTTAGTCAACTTTAGTATGGGTGTCTAAACTTATGCATAGCACTGTATATGAAGAGTTCAGATGCAAAAGCCTCTAAGTGCCATCTGACATTTTCTTCTAGAATGATCATTTTTATAAAGCTTGTATATTTAAGTTAAGTAATTTCACTTAAATGGCAATGCAAATTACCTATTATTAACATTCTAGAAGAAAATTTCAGATGGCACTTGAACTCTTCATATATATATATATATATATTAGGAGAAATTTATATAGAAGTTTATAGCCTGAGGGTGTTTATTGGGTGCCAATCGTGCACTAGTAACTTAGTAATTTAGTTCTTATGATTTTATCTGCAAATGTTTTATGGACCGTCTCTTGCTGCCCTAGGCGATCTCTAATTTATCGCCCATAGGATGGGATAGCCTGTTTACAAATGCATTGTTATCGCTTGATGCTATCTCCTAAAGCGACATGACCGTAGGTTTGTACTGTAGCAACCCGCGGGAATACGACAACATGGTTTACTTGAACGTCGACCCGGGAATTTGAAATAAATTCTCATTGAGGCTTGCATCTCGAGAAGATTCTAAGGCACAGAAATAAGGCTCTGCAGCACGGCTGTCATTTCTTACTACCCTTCAGTCCCTTTGAATGCAAGATGTCAGCCCATCAGCATTAGCACGGACCTCGGAAATACCACCGGATTCCTCGGCTGTATATCCATGGGAAGTGAAATGTTTTTACTTCTTATGTCAACCACATCCAAACAAATCTATAAAATGTCGTGTTCCTCCAGCGTTGGGCTGTCTGGAGTGCAAGATTAGGGATTTATGAAGACGGAGTTAAACGCAAGGGTCAGTTTTGTCTGGGATTTTGCCCGTTCAACATGCATCTTCCCTAATGCAGTCAGACGTCTCACTAAAAGGAAAGATTGTGCTCCAAAGCATCCGTTTCTCTCTCTTTCTGTATCTAGGAGCCCAAGACCTTGCCCAAGACACCGATACAGAACTGAGTGACGCTTCCTCAAAGTGAGCCAGTGAAGAGGATCGGATGAAGTGAGTGAGTGCGTTAAATAGGGCTTGGACACCTCAGCAAGATAATTTTGTAGCAGAGGAATCTGACAGGCCTTATGCTGAGTCGGCAGTCTGTTGGAGACTGGCAGGCGTGGCCTTTTATCCTTCCACATGTTTCACAGCAATTGGACAATCAGCCACTGCAGTGAAAATCCATAGTATTGATCGGCCCTGTATCTTCTCTATAATTCTCCAGCAGGAAATCCCTGATGACAAATTATATCTGCACCAGTTTTTGATTGGTGCTTTGATGTAAGCGATCTCCTAGGGCAGGCGCGGGAACTAGGCCCGGGTTTATTAATACATGACGCTTGGCTCTACGGTCAGACTTCATGGTTCGAGCCCCACAGCCTAAACTACCCATCAGACCCCAAAAACAAAGAAGTAATGTGACAGTTTCACCAGAAATTAAAGTTCTGTCATTATTTATTCACTCCCATGTGTACTGTTGTTGTTATTTCTTTCCAGGAAACAGAAAATAATAAAGATTTTGAATATAAAGGGGGTGATTAAATGACAGAATTTTCTATTTTTATTTCATAAACTGTTCTTTTTAAACAATAACCATAGGATTAAAGGATGTAGAATATTGTCATGCAGAATAAGGCATTAACATGTGCTTTATAAATACTAATAAACAGTCAATATCCTAGTAATATGCATGCTAATAAGCAACTAGTTGATAGTGAGAATTGGATCCTAAACTAAAGTGTTGCTAGTAAATGAATACTTTTATTCAGCAAGGGTGCAGTAAATTGATCAAGTGGGGGGAAAGGCATTTGTAAAAGGTTTCTGTTTTAAATAAATGCTGTTCTTTTGCACTTTCTATTTATTAAAGAATCCTGAAAAAAAATCTGTATTACGGTTTCCACAAATATATGAAGCAGCAAAACTGTTTTCAACATTGATAATAATAAGAAATTTTCTTGAGCAGCAAATCATCATATTAGAATGATTTCTGAAGGATCATGTGACACTGAAGGCTGGAGTAATGATGCTGAAAAGCAGCTTTGATCACAGGGATAAATTACATTTTAAAATATATTAAAATAGAAAACTGTTCTTTTTAAATTGTAATAATATTTCACAATATTACTGTTTTTACAGTATTTTTGATCAAATAAATGCAGCCCTGGTGATCATAATAGACTTCTTTCAAAAACATTTAATAAAATCTTTTGTGTGTGTGTGTGTGTGTGTGTGTGTGTGTATATATATATAAATATATTTATTTATTTATTTATATATATATAATGTGTCTGTACACATAAATACACATATTTTTTACATTTAATTACAACCTATATTTACATATACATTATGCCAAACAAATCTATGGACCGTCTCTTGCTGCCCTAGGCGATCTCTAATTTATCGCCCATAGGATGGGATAGCCTGTTTACAAATGCATTGTTATCGCTTGATGCTATCTCCTAAAGCGACATGACCGTAGGTTTGTACTGTAGCAACCCGCGGGAATACGACAACATGGTTTACTTGAACGTCGACCCGGGAATTTGAAATAAATTCTCATTGAGGCTTGCATCTCGAGAAGATTCTAAGGCACAGAAATAAGGCTCTGCAGCACGGCTGTCATTTCTTACTACCCTTCAGTCCCTTTGAATGCAAGATGTCAGCCCATCAGCATTAGCACGGACCTCGGAAATACCACCGGATTCCTCGGCTGTATATCCATGGGAAGTGAAATGTTTTATTTCTTATGTCAATTCAAATTGACATAATTCAAAAGTTTGGGTTTGGAAATACTTCCAGTCCAGAAATACTTTTTAAGAAATGAATACTTTTATTCAACAGGTCACATTAAATCGATTAATTATGTTATATAAACTGAACAAAATTATAAACGCAAAACTTTTGTTTTTGCCCCCATTTTTCATGAGCTGACCACCATTTGACTCACGCAGTGCAACACATCTCCTTCGCATAGAGTTGATCAGGTTGTTGATTGTGGCCTGTGGAATGTTGGTCCACTCCTCTTCAATGGCTGTGCGAAGTTGCTGGATATTGGCAGGACCCGGAACACGCTGTCGTATACGCCGATCCAGAGCATCCTAAACATGCTCAATGGGTGACATGTCCGGTGAGTATGCTGGCCATGCAAGAACTGGGATGTTTTCAGCTTCCAGGAATTGCGTACAGATCCTTGCAACGTGCATTATCATGCTGCAACATGAGGTGATGGTTCTTACTGACCCCAAACTTTTGAACGGTAGTGTATAATGTTACAAAAGCTTTCTGTTTCAGATAAATGCTGTTCTTCTGAACTTTCTATACATCAAAGAATCCTGAAAATTTGTAATTAACTGTTTTCAACATTGATAATAATACTAAATGTTTCTTGAGCATCAAATCATCATATTAGAATGATTTCTGAAGGATCATGTGACACTGAAGACTGGAGTAATGATGCTGAAAATTTTCTTTGCATCACAGGAATTCATTCATTTACAATATAGAAAACAGTTATTTTCTTTTAAAAACATAAAAAATCTTACAGATTCCAAACTTTTGAACGGCAGTGTAGGTGCAATATTGCTTATAGTCAACAGCATGGGGACCATCAAAAGTGTAACCTGAATTTGTTTTGATTTGAAGTAATTTCAGATAGAAGAGTCAGATAATCATTAACACAATTTTATTTAAACACTAATGATGAGTCTGTTTTATTTACTCGCATTTAGCACTTGGCAAGTGACATTTTGGTACCTGGTTGCAAGTAATAGTAAATGATTCCTTATTTCTCCTTATTATATTTTTCACATATAATTTTTTTTTCATTTACTTTTAAATTATGCTGTAATAAGTTTTAATTTACTGTTTCTCTCAACAGTAATTCTGCCAAATGTTTGAGCCTTCTCATCGCATGCTCTGATGTGTAATATCGCCAAAAAACACACCAAAGAACCAGATGACACCACAGAGAGTCTGTTCATCGACCAGCAGATGCTACATGCAAAAATGGTAAGCTCTTTTCTCATTGATCGGCTGCTATGGAGTTTAAGTTTAAAACAAAGTTGGTTGTTTTTTGTAGGTTTTCAGATTTCTAATGAGCACATCTATGGAATAAGTAAATGCTGTGCTGCACGTTAAAGTTCACAAAATCAAACCGTTAAGATATTTAGTAACACAGTTTTTTAAAAAGCATGTTTTATACCATGGGATCACTGAACTAATACTTAAAATAAGGGAAGGAAGCAAGGATGGATGGATGGATGGATGGATGGATGGATGGATGGATGGATGGATGGATGGATGGATGGGCGGACAGATGAACGGACGGACAGTATGTATTGGTCTAGATCATCAATACATCGATGTATTGGTCTAGAGATGTGGTTCTTGACAATGTCACCCACATTTTTAAAGACAAGTGAACAGATGGTCAAATAGATGAATACTATATAAAAACTCCAAGTCCAACAGTAGTATTCAGGTACATAAATTATTAGGCCTAAATGTAAAATAACACTATTGTGTTCACTGTAGAAATTAAATATAGATGAATTCTTTGTTAAAGCTGTATTTTGTTGTTTTATTAACATTAATGACACAGACAGCAGCAGGAATATTAGGCTGTTTTCACTTTAAGACCGAATATACTGACACACATCCGGTTTCTTTCTCAACTGTTTAAGTTCACTTAAGACATAACTGAGAGAATACTTGCCGAGACGGTTATTTTGAGACAGTTTGTGTGTATGTGTCCGTTCAAGCGCAAGGAAGCGAAAAAGAGGAATCAATTCGGTGTCTGAAACGCATCTCTCTCTCTCTCTCTCTCGTTTTAAATTGTGTTTAAAGTGTATATATAGTTTAAAACGCTCTCTTTCGTAGCTCTAAGCTCTATCCAACTCTTGCTTTGCAACCTGCCGAAATTAGCGGCGAACCCGAACGGAGATCCTGTGTCACAAATCCAATGATATTCCGTGAAAGGCGAGGGCGTATAAGAATAGGTTTTATTGCGAGGCAGAGCGGATCATTTCTCCACATAATCCGGACTTTGACAGGGAAGGAGGGGAAGAACGCGAGGTTTTGCACGCCGTTCTTTGGCCCTTCTGGAAGCGTTCTGAGAGCGGGGAACCTTTTA
>NC_137139.1:29162133-29197133 GCF_949319135.1 Squalius cephalus
ACGAGCGAACGAAGCATGGCAGTTGCTCAGTGTTTGGATGTACAAATGAACACAAAAGTATTTTTTTAGCTCCTTCATCCGAGCCTCTGGAGAACCAGTGGGTTATGTGAATTTCTGATGTGTAATTGTTCAAGTTCAGACAGATAATCTTTCTCTCAAAGTCATTCAACACTGTTTATGCAACAGTAGATCGCGTTGCAGTGATAAGATCTTCATTCACGCGATCAACAGGCTGTCATCTGCTCAATGCTGGAATAAATCTAAATACTTAAAAAACTTCTCATGATTCGTTAATCCCGATAGCTGTAATAGTAAAAACGTATAAAAGCTGTAATAGTAAAAGTTTTCCATAGTTCTACATGTAACGCCAGATATTTCATATGCAAGCATGTCAGCCAATCACAGCAGTGGGCAACAACACTGAAGTCTCTCAGCAGACACGCCCCTTCAAACAGAGTGTTCAAATCAATGGATGAAATTAGGCTACACTGTAAAAAAAATCCGTAAAAATACGGTACAATGTACCATATTATTTTGAAGGAATTTTCCGTATTTGTCTTTTACAGGTCTTTTACCCGTATTTTGAATTACGAGTTGCATTGTGGGAACCATAACCTGATCGGCGCGAAAAGTTTGAGATGCAAAGCGCCATTACACACGCAGATGATAGCTGCCAAAGTTTCTTTATAAAGTCGGATTTCGGATGTGTGGAAGCCATTCTGACACTTCTGTGGTAAAAACCGAACATTATATTTAACTATATGTCAAATAAGCTGTTTACGTAATGTTATTTAGTTGAAATCTGGCTTGTTAGGCAAATGAATGTCGGAGCCGTCGCGTTTATCATTTTATGCATATCGTCGTCACACATTGAAAGATTTAGTTAACACTCGTGGAAGTTCCCTTATTGTATGTTATAGTGTCCTCGTTGTAACTGGTTTATTGACTTTTATTTGTCGGTGCTGCGTTTTTTTTCCGTGCGGCGCGCATCCGTTAACCAGTTATGATAAAGACGTGCAGTAAGTTAACTTATGTTTTTGAAGCAGTTGAATGCCTTCATACAAAAGCTAACGTTACCAGAGGAAACGTCAAGAAAAGGAAAAGCCATTCAAGACTTAACGTTAGTTGATTTAAAAGGCATGAACTTGAAGATACATCATGATACGTGAAGATGCAGTAACGTTACAGCTGGATCAAGGAAAACAAACCACCTTTTCTGCCAGATGAGGTAAGTTAACGTTAATGTTATGTTTAGGCTACGTTAGACTTTTTGTTGTCTTGTTTTAGACGACACACGGACACATATTATATGACTTTAAACCCCAAATAATGACATTGAAAGATTAATTTACACTTAACACGACTGCTATTATCACCTAATAGCAGTCGTGTTAAGTGTAAATTAATCTTTCAATGTCATTATTTTGGGTTTAAAGTCATATAATATGTGTATATAACTGCTATTATTACCTACTTCTTCTGCCTGTAACGTTAGTCATTAGTTTGTTTGTGTTTCTGTTGTTGCATGATGATACAGTACAACGTGAAGAGAGACTGTATGTGAAGATGCAGTTCAGCTGGATCAAGGAAAGCACCTCCACCTTTTCTGCCAAATGAGGTAACTTAAAGTTATGTTTATGTTAGACTTTTTATTGTCTTGATTTTGTTTTAGACGACATGCTTGACTTTAAAGACCAAATAATAACCTTGAAATATTAATTTACATTTAACATGACTGCTATTATTTATATCTTTACCAGCTCCCTCCTCATTAGTTTGTTACTTTGTTTCATAGTGTTTCTGTTTTTTTCTCATCTATTGACAGGACTTTACTGCTGTACTGTGCATCCCAAGCACCACCACCATCCTTATGGGTTTGTATTTTGTTTTATTAGCATTTTTTAATTTTTTTATTAATCATTATGAGTGTTCAATATTGGCAAAACACATTTAAATTTAAAGTCTAAATTTAAATGTTTATAGAAAAAGTTGGTTGCTGAACACCCCCTTCAAAGATTTGTATGCTTATATGGTCAGTAGAAAAAAAAATTGTATAGGGAATATTTTTGGAGCGGTTTTCTGAAGTGATTGTGTGATGTTTTTCATTTTGTAATAACTTATTTGTTTAAGATGATGGGCATTCAAGATTGCTGTCATTCAAGAAGTTATTGACCACATCTCCTACCCCACTGAGGCAGTGAGCTACATGGCACTTATCCTGGAGTTCATATAAAGGTAAGCAACACTTTTTTAATTTAATTATTTATCTCTAGCATGCTGTTGTGTTACTGTTTATGTAGTTGAAAATAATGAAACATATTATAAGGTATAGTTGAGCAGACAAGCTAACATAACATGCAATTGGAGTCCACTGGAAACAGAAGTCTTAGCGTTTTATACAGTGTTTGAATTTGAAAGAATTAGGGATGGCAGTTGATAATTTAACGAACGTAAAACACTGTACAATTGTTTTTCAACCTCAACCTGGTCTGCATTATACTTTGTAGTTCAGTTTACTTCGTTTAATTTCTTGTTTAGCTAAAAACATATCCATTTTTTTCTTCATATATCCATTTCCTGTGCAGAAATCCTGAACGAAGGTCGAAAACGCTGAGATGAAGGAAACCAAACGTCCACACATTCCTCAAAGACTTCTGAAGTTCCTGTATGAACAACTTCGAAAATCCATGTAAAGTTTAAGCTTTTGTCAAATCTCAAAATGGACCTTTAACTGAACGTACCGAAGGAGGAAAGTTTTTCACGCAAGTTGTTAACCCCAAAATTAAAATAATGTCATTAATTACTCCTGCAAGACTTCTGTTCATCTTCAGAACAAAAATGAAGATCTTTTTAATGAAATCTGAGAGCTTTCTCTTCTTCTGTTGACAGCTTAAGCAACTACCACTTTCAAGCTCCAGAAAGGTAGTAAAGACATCATTAAAGTAACATGAGAATACTTTTTCTGCACAAAAAAACCCCTAAAATAACGACTTTATTCAACTATTCATGTTCTTCATGTGGGCCTCTGAGAGTTCACGTAGTGTAAACAGCGCAGCGCTTCTGGGTTGTACGTCAGAACGTAGACTCACTATTGGCCGACGTTGGTCATGCGTGTGATGCTGGCCAATAGTGAGTCTACGTGCTGATGTACAATCCAGAAGCGCTGCGCTGTTACACTACGTGAACTCTCAGAGGCCCACATGAAGAACATGAATAGTTGAATAAAGTCGTTATTTTATTTTTTTGTGCACAAAAAGTATTCTCGTCGCTTGATAAACTTATGATTTAGCCACTGTAGTCACTTTTTTAAACATTGTCTTTACTAACTTTGTATGCCGGCAAGTTTCAGTATCTTAGAAGCCTATGGAGGAGTGAGACAGTTCTCAGATTTAATAAAAAATATCTTAATTTGTGTTACGAAGATGAACTAAAGTCTTACGGGGTTGGAACAACATGAGGGTGAGTAATTACTGACAGAATTTACATTTTTGGGTGAACTAACCCTTTAAGGAATATTGTGTTCTCTTACAGAAAAATGGCATCAACACTGTAACATTTCCCTCTACTATTAACTATAAGTCTAAAGCTATTTTTAATGTAAAAAGCAGCAGCCCTGTCTTTGTATTCCATTTGGTTTTGTTTGTTTCTGCATTTGTATTGTTTTGCTTTTGAAAATGTTTTGAATCTTTCACAGTTTGATTTTTTTTTTAAAGAATTTTGTGAGCTATTTGGTGCAACACCAATATTGTGCACGTACCTGCTGATGTTTTTTCCTTTGTTTGTTTGTCTAAAAATGTATTCCACAACACAAGTACTTTTTAATGGTGCTTTGCACATTGTTTAATTGATGTAAAAAAAAAAAAAAAATATATATATATATATATATATATCTTTACCCATTGAATGCATTTAATAATGTTTACATGAAAATGTTTACAAAAAATAAACCACGTTCAATTTGTATATATTGTTCTTGAATTATTTGCTACCAAAAGATATGCCATAAAATTCTATAAAAATAGAAATTTCTGTATAAGGATTATCCGTGAATAGTACGGAAAATGTACTGTTAATATATAGAATTTTCCATTTTAGGTTTGACGGAAGTGTCCGTCAATGGTACAGAAAAACTCAGGTAAATCTACGGAAATATCCGTTTTAAGGTTTACGGAAGTGCCCGTACAATAACGGAAAAAGTGCTGGTAATTAATTACCAGCACTTTTTCCGTTTTTTAACGGAACTTTTTTTAACAGTGTAGGAAATATGCCTTTTATTTCTAAATTATAACAAATTTTGATCTAAAAACTAATAAAAATAACAAAAACACCCAAGTTACTAAAACTTTAACTAAAATTGAAGTGGAAATATTAACAAAAACTATGATGGTATATCAATGACACTAAGGGGGTGTTTGCACGACACCATTTTCAACAGAAAACTTATGGTTTTTTTATGTTTTTTTGTGTTTTTGCTGTTTATTTACACATTAATGGCGTTTGGGGGCCTGAAAACGCAAACTTTTGAAAACAGGTTTCATAGTGCAAGTTGTAAACGTTACCGTTATCGTCTCTGTGTAAACTACAAAAAGCTAATTTGTGTAAACGGTGACGTCGTGCAAATGCGTATTACGTGTTCAGTCTATAGGCGTGTAGTGTTTCTTTACAAACTGCCATCACCAACTACTGGCCTGGCATGAATAATACAGTGTTTTGAACGGGGGATCGTTGTCGTCTGTATGCGAAACTTTTCAAAAATGAAAAGGAAATACTTAGTACTTTATACTTAGTTTAGTACATCTCTGTTGAGTAAAGTACCCTAAATGACACTGCATTGCCCCAGTTGTTTCTAATTAGGCCACTAAGCTTAGAACAAATTCATGTGGAAGAACTCTGCTTTATTTCTTTTTATTACCACATATTGGCCAGATAAATCTGCAAATGGTCCGGACTTCATGCAGAAAAGCGTGGCTTTGCGAGACTACAGCCCTGTATGACATAAAGAGTTTATATCTTTGTTGAGTGATTGTGAACCAGACTAACACACATTTACTCTCCATGGCATAAGAGTGACAGAAAGTGAAAGGCAAGTTGTGTGACCAGAACTTATGAGACACGCTGAGGGAAAAGCGAGAGTCTCTGTAGTGCAACTCACTATTGACCTACAATCTGACCTGCTGTTTGGAGTCCGCACGCTGCCCTCCCGCAACCCTCTCAGACAGCTGACTGGAGCACAAGTCTCGCCAGATATTACATTGTTTTGTTTTTTTTAACTCCTGGCTGGAGGTTTATGTTGTATTGCTTTCATCTTTTGTCCCTCTTTGACTTCTCTTTCCCACCTCGGGCCATGTTTTGTGTGTGTTTATGTATTCGTACAAAGTTCTGCGTTGGTGTTTGCTTGCCCGCGTACGATATTTCTCAGCGTATCTAGGATCTTGTTCCGCGTGACTTCATGGAAAACCTGTCCCTGCCAGAGACGAAATGTTGCACGCCCATTGGAGGTGTGTAACTAATAGCTCAGGTCAGCCGCGCTCCCTGTATTTATGACACCATGGCCTATGAAATATGAACGGGCGGATTGAGATGCACAACTTCCTCTCTTTTTTTAAAGCAGCGAGACCATCAGATGCAACAGTGATAAAATGCCATGGCTGAGAGGTAAACTAATAATAGTGTTCTCCACCTGAAACTGTCACATTGATGCTCGAGTCTGGAGCATCCGAATATCCACAGCTAAGCCACCTGGGTAAGACACACAATGCCAATTAAATAACGGGAGGAGGTTGGATTTGAATATGTATGTGATATAAATGTGTCCAAATGTCTGTTCTCAAGTGGATAGCTCAGGTTCTAAAAGCTGATTGGGTTGAAGTTGAAGTTCTATATATATATATCTTGGCAAAAGAATTGCATATTAGTGATGCTTCCTGAAAATAGTTGAACAAAACAAAAAAAGAGGATTAATTTGGCGTGTAACTTGTCCCTAACCGTTTGTGCTATGGGCATAAATGATACTTTAAATCATGCGACATGTTTAGGAGAAGAGATCTGACTTATACTGTTTGTATCATTCTAATATGCAAGAAACATTTCTGATTATCATCAATGTTGAAAACAGTTGTGCTGCTTCATATTTCTGTAGAACTGATCATTTTTTTCAGGATTCTTTGATGAATAGAAAGTTTTAAAGTGCCGCTATGTAGTTTTGGCAATTTCTTTTGTTTTTCTAGTTTCCACTTTTTGCTCGCGGGATTCTCTATAGAGCTCCCCCTACAGCTTCGGAATAGATATTATACTGTCGTCAAAACTCGTTGGCGACTCTCCCCCCTCCCATCTTCTCGCTCTGGTCATGTGCATTTGTTTTCAAAGAAGCCGGTGAACGCACGGAGCCATGTCCACTGAGGAACGTATGATACACAGAAGGCAAGCATATAAATGTATGTGTGCAGTGCCGTAAAGCAATTTGTTACATTGCGAGACCTGATATCACGCGATACTTCCTGACGCACAGGCGCTAGAGGGAAGCGAGGCGGCCACCATTCAACCCGAAAAAATTCATATAACCATTCCAATGACTCCAAAGCTGTTCAGTTAAGGTAAATTAAGCTAAAAAACCTGCATAGTTCCCCCTTAAAAAGCAGCATTTATGTGAAATGTCTTTACTGTAACTTTTGATCAAATTAATGCATCCTTAATAAATAAATAAAAAATTTAAATGACCTCAAACTTTTGAATAGTTGTATTTAACATTAACTTTTTGCTCACCAGCCGCTCTGGCTAGTGGTTTTCCAAATTTACTTGCCACTCAGCATTTTCACTGGCCACATTTTTTTTTTTTTTTTTTTTTTTCACAATCGATACCATGGGAAAAAAAACTGCCATATAGATATTTTTAATATTATCTCATAATTTGTCAGCAGGAATATTAGGCTGCTGTCACTTTAAGACCTGACACACAGATCAAATATACCGTTACACATGCATTTTCTTTCTCAACTGACCGGCAATTTGATATTATTTTGTGTGTCTTTGACTGTTTAAGTGCAATAAGCAACGAAAAACAAGTCAATTTATTACTAAGAGGCGGCTTTATGTGCACACACTTTGTGTCTGAGCACGAAATCTGCTAGTAAAATTATGTGCAATGCAAGCAATTCCACGCTGAAATAACACCATTGTAACACCCTTGTAAACAGCCCTGTAACACCAACAATATTCATCCAGAGCAAATGAAACAAGTGAGTGAGGAGAGGCGGGTTTGTGTGTAACTCGCTGTCGGAAAGATGAGAGGGTGAAAAAGCTCAGCTGGTGTCGTGTGTCTAATCTGCGGAAAAGTGTTTCAGATATTTCAGTATCAATATGTATCGAAAAATCTTTATTTTCGACAGCTCTACATTGCTCTTAGTTTATTATTTCAGGTGCCCTTTTAAAAGACTACAACTGGAAAATGTATGTATTCTATATAAAATTCAAGCTGCCAAAGTGGCTAGTAGGAGTGACTCGTTACATGCCTCTGCTGGTGTTAATGTCAAGCCCTGTGTACACAGTGTATGTACTTTACAGCCTTTTTCCTTTTATTGTGACAGGACAGTTGAAGCAGAGACAGGATCACAGGAAAGGGCCACGAGCCGGGACTCAACCTCGATACTTTACCAGATCTACATTTGAATGCTCGGTACGTTTGCATAACCTTTACATAATCCTTATAGCCTATCCAATATAAACATTTAATGAAAATGCTTAAGCTAGCTTTGTTTTTTTTTTACCATCAAGGTTATATCAAAATTGACATTTACATTGATGCATTTGGCATTGTTTTTATCCAAAAGGCAGATACAAGGTATACATTTCATCAGTTCATTTATTTATTTTAATATATATTGCAGATTTCATTGTGCGTAATTGTATGTTGATGTGATTTAATATAGGCCTATTTATTTAACACAATTTGTTCTTGAGTCCACTTTTCATGAGCCAGTCAGTTTTCAGTAAATAAAATCAAGCCCTCCCTTACTTTTTTCTCTCTGAAATGTTACATGGGTTGTGAATGGCATTTTATTTTGACTGAAAAGTAACCTCTTAATTAATTATCAAAACTTCTAACAGCTAATAATAAGTCATGGGGAAACTGCTGCTTTTCCGCTGATCTCGACAAAAACGTCTACCGCTCATCTGACGATGGGGACAATATTTCACCGTGTTAAACTCTCACAGGAGGCAGACGGAGCTGCGGAGCTCTTTCTGCCGGTAGCGAACACATTCACAAATGACCATTTATTACTTCCCACTATTTTTAAAGGGAGAAATGACAGCCTCTCTGTCAAATCTAACAAGGGAATAGCTTTCAGCTGCTTACTCCCCAATAACTCATCACAGCGACCTTTTGAACAGGAATTAGGGCACTTTTTATTTTTTAGGCCTTTTGCATTTTAATATCTGAAAGTAGCAAGGACAGAATCCATCGGCCATAGACGGACATTGGCTTACCGTCTTAATGTTGACATAATGATTCAAAGTAGGACAGTAGAAGTAATAGACAGGAATAACATTCACAAATGGCACGAAACAAGATATTGAAAGTGAAAAACATGGTAGGGATGGACTTGGTTTCATCCACACTCTTAAAAATACAGGTTCCTGAAATATATATATATATTATTTTTTATTTTATTTATTTATTTATTTTTATTTATTTTTTTACACTGTATCTTCTGTGAAAATCTCAGGACCAAAAATGTTCATCCAAACATTGCATTCGGTCCTGCCTGCCTGTCAGCGTATGTATTTGCATATGTCCGCGACCCATCGCACATCATGAGTGCGTTCCATGAGGCTATGCAGAGTTATAGACAGAAGGTGCGTCCCAATTCACGCACTAATGCACTATTCTGTGACGTTTTGTAGTATAAATAGAGCGAGTAGTTCACACTGAAAATTCCAAAAAGAAAAAGTGCACTTAACTAGACAGTCACGGAGCGCCGCAAACAAACAGCAGAACTTTTACAGTTCCTTCTGAACCAAAACAAAGAGCTTATGCTGCGTTCACAGCATGTCGTAATAACCGTAATTACAAGATGGCAACCCGTGATGTTCTACCTGGATCTGCAGCAGTCAGGTGGTACAACTAGAGCTCTGTAAGTTGTTTAAGTTCATTATTATTGTAATGTTATGTGCTTTGAGACATGAGGTAATCTAATGGCCACTCTCGTGACGCTGTGCAGAATCTGCTCTGGCTGTGCGTTCATGTGGGACGATGGGATCTTATGAAATTGCCGCTCTGAAATTACCTACCCTATCTTTAAGAATCTTTATTTTTAAAGTCCCCCTGTAGTTAATAATTTGATCCCTTAAAACTCATGTTTGATCACCAAAATTACATATTTAAATGTTTTTTCCTTGAAAAAAAATTCTTCATGCCTTAAAATAGCTTGAATGTAACTATACACCCTTGCTTCATTTAGTATACACGGTTATATGAATATGCAAATGAGCTCCACCTCCACTCACTCACTCAGCTCAGAGATCCACTCGTTGACGATCACATGTTGATCTGATTGGTTACAAGGTAGTTTGTGACGTCAGAAACACCAGCGATTTCAAACCACGTTTTGGTTCACTGCAGATTTAAAGAGAAAATACTCAGCAATGGTGTTGACTTGAATTTGCACATGGTTTGTCTTAAAGCATATTAATAACACCACATAGACATATAAACAACATTAAAAGCTTGATTTTCACCACTGGGGGACTTTAAGAATGTCCTGGCAAATTGATTCGGTTCTGAAATGTGGTAATGTGAATGAATCAATTATTTCCAATGAATCAGTTTATTTATTTGGTTCACAGAATCTTCTGCATTTTTTATCTTAGTCATTGTTTACCCTAATATTTTCTTCTTCGAAATAATGTGTACCCTTTTTTAAGAAATTATGGATATTTTGCTTTCATTGTTGATGGGAATTTTTACCATAATAGTAGCTAAATGCTCAGAGGAATGATGATTGTACCACATGGCAATATAAAAAGAGAATCTTTAACAGAAAATTAGATCTTGTAAATATGACATCAATACATGAATCATGTGTTTAATATTGTGGAAATCTGACCTCAGGGCTGTTGAGTTGCTGCTCGGTGCAAGCAGACATCGAGACGCAAGCTCTTTTCTCCGTCTCTTTCACTCTCATCCCAAATCCATTTTCAGATCTCCACACTCTAATGTTTTGATATTTCTTTATTATTATGTACCAATTCGGCATGCTTTGCCCTCTGGGAAATCAGTTACCACACCCCTTTCTGCTGCCATCACAATGAGAATGATAGTGAATTTCTTTCTGTGGTTTCAGAGTACCAAACCAAATTAAGTAAGTGAATGAAAAAGGCGAATGGAAAAGCCAGCAGGGCTCTCGTTGCAGCGTCGCTGTCCTTGGCGTTACCGTTGAGTGTTGTCTAAATAATTCACTAATAAAACGAAACACAGCAGACACCTCCAGACGCCCTGAAAGCGTGCAGTTAATCCCATAAAATAAAATAAAGTTGTTTTTTTTTATCTCAAGGCTGAGATGAAATAATAACGCAATATTAAAGTGTGCAAGAGAGCACAGCCCTCGCAACAAATAACACAGCGCCTTGGGTATATGATATTACAGTCGGAATGATTGTGCTGCTTATATCAGAGATTCTGTTTCAACAGCAGTTTGGAAACTTTAAAGTCATCATGAAATGCCATTTGCTACCTATTTGACTTCTGTAATGTGATGTGTTTTAGAGTGAAATGGGATATTCAGTGGGAAGAAAATATAGGGTGGGACTGGATTTTATCCACTGCAAACTGATCGTGAAAAGTGGGTGTTGAAAAGCTATGATCCGTAAGTGAAAATCCCATAGAAAAATGTATTTGTTAAAATGTAATAATAATTACATAATTGTATACGTCTCCAAGACGCTTAAAGAAACGTCCTGCAAATCTCCCTGAAGAACTATGTGCGAGTGTACCTGGACAAAAGCTGTTATAAACGCAAAGGGTGCTAACACCAAATATTGATTTGAAAATACTAACGTGCCCAAGACTTTTGCACAGTACTGTACGTGCAACATTTCAGCAGTAGATAAATTATAAATGTTAGCTAGATTGTTCATTTCCTGCCTAGCGATGTATGTTTATGCTTAAACATAATAAAATAGTGGTTTGTCTTTTAAAAAACATATCTCGCCTTTTGCGTGTCATTATATGTAGTGAGTTGGCTCACATGATTTATGTTTCGCGCTCCCGTTAAGGTAACATTGTTAGCATCGATGCTCCCTGGTTCTCACGGTGCATTGTGGGACTTTATAGGGAGCAAATGTTTCAGTACAGTGGAAGGATTTTGCGATTGAGACAGCTCTTAAAATGGCCGACTCCCTGATCAGTGCTCTGACTTCTGAACTAGGAAGCTGATTGAGACGCACCCTGGGTCCCCAGGAGCAAGGTTGAAGACCTTTTGGCTGGATCTCAAATGGCACACTTCATCTCGCGGGCTCTTGGCCTTAAATTACGCATGCTCACCAAGTGTACAAGTCCGTACTCCGTAGGGTGTCCCATTCTGCATTTCAGCATTCAGAAGTGTGCTCGCGCGCGCCGCCTTTGTGCCCTCGATACGGACTTCAGCGAAGCCCGCACTTTCGCACCCTCCACATGAGTTACCTAACCAGGAATCATTGCGAAGTTGCGAACGCCCAATCAGATAAATGAGGGGAGGAGTTTCGTGGCTGTTTGACATTCGGTGGCATGATGTCATCAAGCCTGTCCCAAAATACACTCTCGCGCGCCCTCGTGGACTCGAGGCCAGCGCCCCTTAGGTCTGCACTTCCAGACGTCACCAAGTGTGAACTCGAAGGAGGTCCGCAAGGCCGGAGTGTGCCATTTGGGATCGCGCCTTAGTATAACTCATAACTAGGGCTTGACATTAACACTCCTACTAGCCACTTTGGCGGGTTGAATTTTATATATAATATATACATTTTTCAATTGGAGTCTTTTAAAAAGGCATCTAAAATAATAAACTAAGTGAAATGTAGTTTTGTCAAAAAAAAAGAAAAAAATTCGATACATATCGATACTGAAATATCTGAAACGCTTCCAAATCTCATTTTCCGCAGAATAGACGCCCGATACCAGCTGCGCTTTCTCTCTCTCATCTCTCCGACTGCGAGTTACACACAAACCCGCCTCTCCTCACTCACTCGTTTCTCCAGATGAATATTGTTGCTGTTACAGGGCTTGAATTTTGGTGTGGGAATGCTCGTATTGCGCATAATTTGACTCTAGATTTAGTGCTCACACCCAAAAGTGTGGCACATAAAGCACATCAGTACTAAACTGTGTGTGTGTGTATATATATATATATATATATATACATAGATAGATAGATAGATAGATACATACATACATACATACATACATACATACATACATACATACATACATACAGACAGACAGACAGACAGACAGACAGACAGACAGACAGACAGACAGATAGATAGATAGATAGATAGATAGATAGATAGATAGATAGATATAGATATACTTTTTTACTGCAAATAATGTTTGATCTGAATAAAAGAATGATTCATCTCAATATTTTTTTTCTGAAATCAATATGCAGAACATAAATGGGAAGAACAGTTTAGGAACCAAGAAAAAGTGGGACAACACCTTCTATTAAAGACTGAGTCAGTTTTGCTAAAAGATTATGAAGACAAAACATTCTCTCTTTTTTTTATTTGGAAAAATGTGCACTTTCTGTATGAATCTTGCACAATAAGACTGTGTTCTAAGAAAGAAAATGGGATCCGTCTTGATTTCATGTGGTCAGTGAAAGCAGTACAGGATAAGGCTGATGTTGCAAGTGCAAAGTTGTCTTAAAAGGTCTCTTTCTGTCTGTAATCATAGTTGTTAAATGTGTTTACACGTAATTCCACACATTTCCTGTTTGTTCAACAAGAACCCCACTTTTTATGCACCTTTCCAACTGCAAAAAGTGCTGCGGTTTATTTAGTGTTCGACTCTGCACATTTTGTTGCACATTTTGCAAGAAAAACAAGACGAGGCACTATTTAGAGCAGAATGAAAATCCCTCCGTGCACCTGGCATGGCTGCCAATGGTAAATGAGCTGAGAAAAAACTCATCATCTGTCTGCCGTTATCATTAGCAGCAATAATTATGTTTACAATGCCCCCTCATCATCTGTGGGAGCTGCGGCGCAGATGAGAGAGTCGTCCCCCCGTGAGCGCCGCGGATGTTGCGGTTTTGAAGGACAGCTATGATCTTTGTCTTTCAGATCAAGCTTCATGTTACTCTGCCAACTCTCACATCAACCTGCTCTCTGATCTCACAGAGACACAAAGTGTCTGACAGATCCACTCACAACGTATGCCCGGTATTTTACTGTTTGCCCTTGACAGATGCTTGCGGATCCAAATCCCGCCCGCGGAATGACGTTACACAGCTGAGAGGAGGACGAAAACTCGACTTCAGGGCTCGTCTTTGGCCTTTTCTCACTGTTACTGCTAATCAGTTGAATCAGAAAGCATGTTGACGTTCTCGAAATGCCATTCGCCACAGAGCATTTTAGTATAACGGTAAATAAGTACAACAGAGCCTTCTGCGGTATAACGTTACCGTCTAGCCCACAATAAGCTACTTACCACCGAGGAGTCAGGGGTAAAATATTATCTGCACATCAGCATTACTTATTAATTTGACCATTTATTCTTGGGCCACAACTCCAATATAACATGTCACCTGTTCTCGAAAAAGCAAATTGCCTGGGAAGTGTATTGAATTACACGTTCCCCCTATTTACCGGAAAAACAGGTCTTGTAGAGATAACAAGAAAGGCGATATTTACTGTAGCCTGCAGCCTTGTGATGTCTTGCGTTACTTTGCCAGATAGGTCAAGTCTCAAGATCAGCTCGGGAGTGAGAAAAGCCGCTGTGATGTCTTTGTTGTACTCCTTTTTAGCGAAAAAGCCTTTTGTGATTTAGACTTGGAGCCTTAATAACCTCTCCTTATAATCAAATATGCCATACTTGTATGACTGAAGCAGGCGTAGCGGCTTTATTCATTCCTTTCTCGACAGCCTGCTTGTTTTCTGCTAACATTATGTGGTTATTAAAGTTGCAAACAATACAGCATGTTGTGAATCAACAGACGGATGCGAGATGCTAAAACAGGTGCATGCAAAGTCTCCTAAAGAGGCTAGCGGCACACCTGTTTAAATGCTCCAAATAGTGTAATTGATGTATGCTCACCCAGCGAATAAGTCTGAACTGACATGCAGGCAGTGGCGCTCATTTATAACTTTAATAAGGCAGAAATGCATTACACAGTTTCTTCTTGCTCCATCCCCACTAGGCAAGTATTGATGTATTCAAAGAGGACGCTGCCCCCACTGGATGTTCCTTGTTTCTTGTGTCTACCTAATGCAAGAATTGTTTTTACTTGTACTTTCTACAGATGGTGATGGATACTGTTGGTGAGATGCATATTTATAGGTACCTGCACACAATTCAATACTTTTTTCCTCATTAAAAAGTTTTTTAAATAGTACTTTTTCAAATGTTTTAAATTATGTATATTTGTGTGTATATAATTATGTATATATTATTGTATATTATGTTAATATTATATGTTAATATTTTATATATATTTTGAAATAATTGCAATAAATTAAGAAATCGTCTAAGTATATATATATATATATATATATATATATATATATATATATATATATATATACATTCATATGTATGTATATATATATTTTATAGAAAATTGTATTTGAAAAATAGTAGAAAATTTGAAAATAGTTCAAATTATATATAAAATATTAACATATATAATATTTATATACTCTATACTCTACTCTCTCTATATATAAGCAGATTATTAATTGTATTTATTATTTATATATTTTATATAAGAATGTTACAATTCTGATAGATTAATGTCCTATATATAATTTCTGCGTGTGTGCGCATTAAGATGAATGAAATTGTGCTCCATTCTCATTTCCTTAAAATCCATTTGATATAAATCCATTTGATATAATCTAGCTGGTCATTAGTTGGTCAAGCATCATGTTCCAAAACACAGCGACCATCTTAGACTTTCCAGCAGGATTGATATTATTATAATTCCAAATGACTTATTTAACTGATCACTGCTGAAATGGAGATTGTAGAAACACATTCCAGGTCAGCCATTCGAGATTGTTACCTAGCTGTGTTTTAATGTCTTGCCTTGACTGATGGCTAGGAAAAGCTCTTAGACGAGCCTCATCTCCAGCGCGCTGTTTATCAGACACATTGAGTGGAGAAAACACATGGCTCAGTGGCCATATGCTACATTACATCCATTATGGCGTCTGGATAGAATACTGATGTTGATTGAACTCGCACACACACATACACACGCACACGCCAATAATTGCATCTTATTGTCAGTCCCTACTTTATGGTCTCATTCCAATACTGCTGATGAAACAGTTCAATTAGTTTTTGTCAGTTCATTTAAAGCTGAGTAACATTTTATTGTCAAATACGTTCTGCTCTCTGAGTTGGAGAGACAAAGCCCTGGCAAACATCACCAGATGGATTTGGGTGGCCAAAAATGACGATTAAAAATGTATTACCGTGACAACAACAGGCAGAATGCGACTCCAAAACGCCTTATAACCCTGGAATAGAGGGTGAGAGGTCAAAGGTCAGAGATTAGTCTGGAAGTTGGATAGACAAGACGCACTTTAGTAAGATAAAAGGGACTGTCAATGCATCTATGTTTAATTGTAACTGAGTTTTGATCGTTTCACCAGCTCTCTGTGTTGATTTTAGCTGCTAGATGAGCACAACTAAACTTAATGGCAGTGAGAAAGTAGAAAGAATCTATTATATTTCCAACTAGATAATTGGAAACCGTGTAGTTATGTCTTGGAGCCAGTGAAAATGGCCAGATTCCATTTTGCCGTCACACTCCAATCACTGACATCCTTAGGCTAATGTGGAGAAGTGGCGTGGTGGTTTTAACCACTTTCTGTCTTATAAAAAGCATTACAGTTGGAAAGTTGATTATTAATACTAGATTTTGACTTTCTCCTGAGAAAATGCAAGAGGTACTTACCCATACAAAACTATAGGGTGTGCTGAATGGTTGCCTGGGGATTACTATGCGGTTGCTTTGATTGATTTTTAGTATGTTGCTAAGTGATTAATTACAGTCCCAAATATGAATATAGATATTCTGGTCTATAGATAACATGAATTGCTCACTATAATTCTATGGTATTTTCTCCAGTTTATATATGTGTATATGTGAACGAGTCATTGAATCTTTGATAACGAACTGATCCGTTAAAAGAACATAATTAGTCATTAACCATTTAAACGTTATGATCTCTGCATGACTTTCAGGAATATTTAAGCACCATAAGCGTTTTCCTTACAAATGACGTCTTGAGTGAAATGAACATCCTCTTTTGTTTAGTCACAGGCTAATTGTTCACGGAAACATATATCCCTGATTCATTTATTTTGTTCACGAATGAGAAGAATCATTCAGACATGTCTCATTCTTAAATAATGCTTAACTCTTTCCCAGCCATTGACGGAATTTTCCGGCAATCCACGTTTTCTCTGTTATACGGTAAGGGGCGCTATGACATCTTCTAAAGTAGTGGTTCACAACGGGGGGCGTTGGAAGCAAGATTTTTGAAAGGGGGGGCGTTCACAAGTTTACACCAAAGATCCAGGCAAGACATTTTTAGGCATTTTACATTTTTAGGCATTAACTAATGCCTAATGCCAAAATGTTATCTTTGTTCACCAAGTAATTTACTGGTCAGGCATTATTGTTAAAGGCATACTTCACCGATTAGCATTAAGCTTTGTATCAGAGAAACCCGGTAGTATTTTCGAATGACCGTGCTTCCCTTCCTCATGTCCCCCTGAGATGAGAGATTTCTATATTGTGTATCTGGAAAAAAAATCGTCATTTAGCGTCATCAGAGGCTTTTTTGTCCAGAGGCGAGAGACTACAGCCAGTAGTAGGAGCTCGTTCCGCATGTTTTCAACCCGCCCATAGTGGGATGTCACGATAAAACAGCGTCTTTCAGTTTCGAGTCAACTAGTAGCCTAGTTGTATCATTTCTTCCGATACCCCCCTCTGTAACCGTCCACTGCCCTAAATGAACCGCAGGGCACAAGTTCACTTGTGCTATCCACAATCCACTTTTGCTAGTTTAACGACGGGAACAATGGTCGGCGCGCCAGGTGCATGGTCTAAAAGGGTTGTCCCTATTCTCTTAATGAGTAATGGGTGTGTTTTGGGATTTACGTGTGTTAAACCAATCAGAGTCTCATCTCCATTTCCCATTCCCTTTAAATGGCAGTTGCGCTCGCTATTTACTTGACGGAATTTTATAGTGGAAAGACTGAACGCGTCTCCAGAGCGCAAACAGAACTGCTCGTGCGCGAGGTAAAAGTGCGCAAGCAGACCATCTACGGGACAAGCCGGAATCCACAATATCTTTATGTACACAAAAATAATCTTTTACATTGTAATCCTTTTATTTAAAATATTTGGCATGTTTGTGTGAGTCCCTGTGTGTTTCATAAGCAGAGTGAACGCGCGTTGTGGGCCCGCCTATAGGCGCACATTACTAACGCGCTCATTAAATAACTAAAAAAAAATACTGCACCATTGACTTTAGACCAGGTTTCAGTTGTTCAATGGCGCAGTCTATTTCTGTTGCCTCAAAATAGCAATGCACCAACAATGCGCCAGAACACACCTCGTTTTCAAATCAGCACGCCCATGGGCGCACAAATTGGCGCAAATGCATTTGCTATTTAAACAAGTGGCGCAGGATGTGAAAATGATAACTGCGCCGGACTGAAACTGGCAAAAAACATGTGCATCGCGCTTGCCGCTGCATTGCGCCGGGTGTAAGATAGTGCCCTTTAAGTCTCCTAAGAATCATATAGTTGAACTCAAATGATTCTTGATAATGAATGAAAATTATTTTTAACAATATGGTCTTCTAACATAAGGTTCCTTTCTGTTGAATGCAGTATCTTATCTGTAACGCAATGGAAAACTGAAAAAAAGATATGTATGTGTGGCTGTTTGTTCTTTTTCTGTGTTTTCTTTTCTCGTCATGCACTGAGTGAGGTCACTTTGACACCGCTTATCTCTCTCACCCCTCCCTCTGAAACCCTGATCGTTTTGTGAAACTGTTAGACGACGATTCGTTTAAAGACTCCAAATGACCCTGTGTGTCTCCATGAGACTCATTTCTTCTCTCCTTCTGTCTCCCTCCCCTGGCCCCTGACAACTCTGATGGCCGATACTTACACACACACACACGCACACACACACACACACACACACACACACACACACACACACACACACACACACACACACAGTGGATGGCTCGGATGGGTTTTCTGCTGGCGTAATGCGCTTTGTTGTGTAAAGGTATCAATCAGAGCGCCGCAGATTATTAGAGTGTCTGAAAGAGATCAAACAATGTTGCCGTCTGCCCCCCCGTGCGCCTGATTTACCGAGCGTCTGATAAAGTACTCCAGCTCTCTGTCAGGGCCCTACATGACGTCCGGCCGCACTCGCCGGATAAATTATTGCGCAGCAAAGCCATAATGTCTCTCCGCCTAGCGACTATAGCGGTCCACCGGCACCCGAGGGTCAACATTTACTGTAACTAAGGGGTTGAAACACACTCCCACCCATCTCATCTCCGTTCCTAATTTTTAGGTGCTCTGCCGTGCAACCCGTTTTAACCTCACGGAATGGCTCTAACAATTTGCATATCAATTGAAGGTCCACCGAACGTCCTGTAAATGATCTGAAAGTCTATTCAACGTCCTCATCTGATTAATTAGTTCAGTATTACTGTTGCTCATACTCAGGGTTAGTGATTTGAACAATAACCTAACCCCAAGTATGAAACCCCACATGAATCGGCCATTTGAATGAGAGCTCAAATTATGCGGCCTGTTGTTGTTGTTATATTTCTAAGCACTTGGATTTCTGGCGGATACAAAAAAAAAAAACATATGAAAAATGGCATTAACTTACACTGAAATGGGTCCCACACATATACTATACTAGAATATCATAAGGGGTTTTCGCAACCGGAGGAACCTTTTCATAGTTCCTATAACTAAGGGTGGAAATACACGCTTTTTGGTGTTGTTTGCACCTCAGGAACTGGGAACGATTTTAGTAGGTACTTCTTTTGGGGGAATTAAATTAGCTCCTACTTCAGAATAGGGTGTAGGAACTACCAGTGACGTAAGTGTACGTTGATTGGCCGAACACATGCGAAACACTGGCACCCAGCATTTTTAAAAAGACGTGTAAACACACAGTTTATAGCCTATATATTTACTTCACAAACATGGAAAACAGTGATTAATTGACTGACGTTGAAGTCCAGGCACTTCTCAAACTTTGCACTTCAAATCCAATGTGACTTTGAAGGGACCAAGCGAAACATGAGCGATATTTGGCATAAACCACACGGCAAATGCTAATACTTTTCGTATATCATTTACTTTCTTTGTTAAATAATTAATAACGTATAACATAGGCTCTGGCTAAGTTGTCCAGAGCGCCATCAAAATTAAAGTCCCGCACAACAACCAGAGCGGCTGGACGTAAGTGACGGCTTACTTCACTTCAAAGTTCCAATGGGCAGTGCGAATGAAATGAGGAAAATGTTTCTAGGGAAACATTTAGTTCTCGTGGGACTGCCCTGGTGGCTAGTTCCTATAACTACCCAGTGCGAAAGAGACTTAACCAATTCCCCCCTAATTCCCTTTCAGTATGTTATAGCTATCACAGATAACACCTTAGTAGCCACCTAGCAACCACCAGGACCACCCTAGCAACTGCCCATAGCTACAACTTGGCAGCCACCTCAAGGGCCCTATGGAATCCAATTTATTTATTTATTTTTTGTACATTTTTCTGGAATCTGTTTTTTTTTTTCCCCATTTTAATTATTCTAGATTAAATTTTATGGTTGAAATAAAGTTTAGTAATTATAAAGCATGTCTAATTCATTGAAACTTACCCAATTTAGCAACAATTTATTAAACGTTTAACAATTACCGGTACATTTATTGAGATGGCCACCACGAGCGTCACATGTGCTTCAATATGTGTAGTTGACAAAACTGCGCCGCTCGTTCAAATTCAGAGACACGCTGAACATGCAGACTTCATATTTAAATAGCAGTTGTTTTGCACTTTAATATTCACAGACACCAGTTTGATTAATTGTACAGCCCTACTTTTGATTAATTAATCCAAAATTCCGTGACATTCCAAGCTATAGTGTATATTTCATTTTTTATGACTCAATTCCGTGATTCTATCCGCATTTGCGGAATTTATTGACCTTATGCACAGAGAAACAAGCGCGCAGCCATCTTTAGAATTTCGTCTTTAAACTTCCATCTTTGCGGTAGCTCTGTATATTTCTATGGCATCGCTGTAGAGGAGTAATTAACTGGTGAATGGATTTAGTCATTGTAGAGTTGAATTGTAGAATTTTTATGAGCATTTTAATGTTTGGATGTCATAACAAATGTCAGTAGACCGGGAAGATTTTAAAACAGCGGTTCATTCATAAACCCGTAAGATCTTATCCTTCATGCTGTGGAAATACAAACCGGAAGACAGAACTCAACGAGCGCAGCGCTGAAAGGGGGCGGGGCTACATAAGGTCTATAGGGCCTTAAACTTTAAAAAGTAGTTTGCATAAAATAGTTGTATTTTTATGTATAATATAGTTACATAAAATATATACTCTTGTTCATTTTCACCACCAGAGATTTGTTTGTGCATTCGTTTGACTAGAGATGTCTATATGATGTATGATTTGTTTCTGGCCTACTCTCCATCGCCGCAATACACAGTTCTTTCCAGAAAAGTCTACCTAGCCTTATTAAATAGCACTTTAACTGTGATTCATTCAACGTTTCCTTTTAAAATGATGAGGACTATGCAAGTCCTTTGTTTAATTTTTGCTTAAAAAGCACATGCATGATTTTCTGATGATCAAATGGGTTTGGCGGGTCAGCAGAATAAAGAATAAGAAAATTTAGAGAGTGGAAGAATGGTATGTATGTGCGCTTTCATTCAGTATTTCTTTTGTTGTGAAATAAACTAAGCTGATTTCTCATATATTCAAGGCTTCAATCTGTGTTGACTGAGATTGAGAAAGCATAGTCTCTGTGAGTTTTAAAAAACTTAATTCATAGTTATTATAAAACTATTGCATACTAAAGCAACCTGAGCCATATTTAGAGACAAGAATTTCAAAGAAAATTGGGAACCACCCTAGCAACATGTTTAAAAACATTCATCATGGCATCTACTTTGGCATGTGTTAAAATCTAGTGTAATAAAATAGTTTCAAGCACTTGGAGGAAATACTTTCAGAATAAGTGAACTGATATGAGAGTGCTTGACTTATTCATTTTGCTCTAGAGCCTTATGTCACTGCCACATTACAATTGCATTGTAAAAATCTCCCCGCGGGATGTTAATTGAGCATAAAGCATATTCAAGTTAGCTGACATCAAAGCAACTGGCCCGCACTCAGAGATAAAATGAGCTGTCGATCAGCAGAGCGGGATTTTGTCCATTTTCAGCATTTTTGGGCCTTGCTTTGTTTCTGGTCAATTGGTAATTGTGAGATATCAGAAACTGCCTTTTGCCTAAAGAAAGGCCCTTAAAACCTTTCAAACTAAATTGACTTTTTAGCCACTGCAATATAACAGCTGACCTATATATACCATCATATGAAAAGGAAATGGAAGGTCCATTTATCCCAACGTTTCATGCGAAAGCACACAGATCAACCATCAGAGAAAAAAAATGAGAAAACAAGAAGAAAGAAATAGAAATGTAATTTTCACAGTGAAAGTCTTCTGGGACTGGGACAAGAAATTGCGAGATAAATAAGACAGTGAATCTCACTCGTATATGAAACATAATTATTTGATGTTCTTCTCTAGTTCTTGTTTTTTTTTGTTTTTTTTTGCTTTCAATGCCATTTTACCAGCCAAAGTGTGGGGTCACGAAATTCACTCTCGGTCCGAGCCATCACGGAAAAGACACGACTGCAAAGAAAAGAAAGTGGCATGCAGCTAAAAGATAGATGCTGTCAATCGGCACTGATGAATATTTAACTTGTGTTTTATCCATTAGAGCTTTTTTCATGAAAAAAAGAGTATTATACAACACATGCTGCCGTGAGAGCAAGGTTGGTGGACCGTATAATGTAGGAGTTTCAACTATATTCTCCTTCTATCCCGTTTCCTCCAGGACAGTACTTTTGATGGATCTGGTGCTCAGGCCCGTGTTTCCCCTGATTTAAGAGCCAAATGATGAAGTAACTACACGTCCAAAAACAAACAATTGCCATTACATCTGGATCCACTAGTGAAAGAAACTTCACCTTTAAAGTCACCATGAAATCAAAATGGGCAATTATTTTTTGGGCATCAAAAAAAAAAAACAAGGTACCGTTCACTCCCATTATAAAGCTTGGAAGAGTTTTAATATAACTCTGATTGTGTTTGGCTGATAGAAGAAAGCCATGTACACATAAGATGGCTTGAGGGTGAGTAAATTATGTTTGGGTGAACTAACCCTTTAAACATGAAAGTATTACATAATCGTTTTTCTTTATATAGAACCTTTTTAGCATAAAGTGTTCTTTAAAAGTGAATCTAGAACCCCATTGATCCACTTTTTTCTCTGAGAGTGATCTAGTTTTCTGCTTGAGTTGTTGTTGTTGTTCTGAAAACATTATCCTGCCTTCCAGACTTTACATTAGTAGTTCCTGCCTTGAAACTATCTGATTTAAAAGCCATGCTTTTCCATCCCAGAACCTCCTTTTCTTTGAGGGAAATGCGGAATGATAATCTGCAGAAAAGCAGCCTTTCACCCAGCACTTTCTCTTCTTACTTATCTCTCTTCGAGCAGCGCCATCTCTCTATTGTAATGATGCAGCTCGTAACAGCCCTTGGACTGACCTTTCTTTAATTAACTGCATCTTGATGAGCGGATCTACATAGAATGTGAAGGTTAATTAATGAAGTATCACTGCTAGTCTTAAAACCATCACCTAATGGATGACAGCTGGGCCCACCACTCTGGATTTTACCAGCCAACTCATTAGCAACTCCGGCCCGATTGACGGCTCTTCTTTTGGTCTGCGGACCATGAGCAAATTGTATTAAAAAAGAACAGGAGTCCCTGATTCCCTCTCGTTTCAAAGGAAATGTGATCGCTCCTCTCAGCGGATTCAGATGCGATAGTCCATTTTGTGAAAGTGGGAGCCAAAGGGCCGCGCTTACGTTCCTGACACAGAATGCACGATTCGGATCAGACTCTATAAAAAATGCAGATGAAAGCAATATAATATTTCCATAAAGATTCAGGAGTGTGTAATCTGTTTCCTGCAGTCTGATCTGTGACGGATGGTGATGGATAACTCCGGGTCGCAATAGCGTGCTGCTTCATCTTGATAAGACGCCGCTTTTGGGCGTCTTTTATTTCCGGATGCATTGCAACCCCGCTTATCCTTGCGATTAGAAGACATCAGATACACATTAGCAAATGGAACATAGTGTAAAAAGTGTTTTATTACTGGAGGGGACAGACTGAAGGAGGGAAGATATGATTACTGGGCTGGTAGAGTTTCTAATACTTGGGAAGGAAAATTTGATAAAGCACACGAAAACTAACTTCGCTTACTATTAGAGCGTGGTCGGCTTTTAGCACTGCGACTTTAAGAAGAGGAAAAGAGCACAACAGTGATGATGATCGCCTAATCAAATTTGATTAGTGACACAAAACATCACATATCTGGCCAAAAAACTTCCCATTTCCATTATTTGAGATGATTTTTTTTTTATTTCTGTGTGATCTGAAAAACCTGATTTGCAAGACTCTAACTAAAATCAGTAAGACTTGTAAAAAAAATGTATTTAAGAAATCTGAAACAGTGGTAACTGCCAAATGTAATTCATTTCATGCCATAAATCACCTCGTATCTGCCAAAAAAGAAAGAGATTGTGCCATTGTGATCTTCTGTGATTTGTGAGCTCTGCGTTTTTTGTTTTTATTTGAGCTCATTATAATGATATACTATCCATAGGACATTCAAAAAGCCTTAAAGGGAAAAATGTCCAAATAAAGATACACAATTAAGCCTTATTGTGACAGCATGTTGAAATACTAGCCATCCATGAATTCCCAGAGTGATGCATTGATACTGTTAAACTAGAACTCAAGGATGAACAAAGAACCGTTATAAGAAGCACATGTACGTTATTAACAAAATATTAAAATTGTCTCTAGGAGTTTATCAATATCAGATATTTCATCGTTTGCTTACCAAACCTGTATGACTTTCTTTCTTCAGAATGTTCAGGTGAATTATGATATCAGGGTTTTTCTCACATAAGGCAATCACATAACTTTAGGAGAATGAAAATAGTTGTGGAAGAGCAATGTGAACAGTCTTCAAATATCCTTGAAAGAACAAAAGTCATACAGGTTTGTGTGAGTAAATAATGACAGATTAAATGTGTGTTATTTATATAATATTATAGTATTTATTAATATTTTGAACTAGCTTTTATTTTTATATTTTCAGTTTTCACAATCTGTTTTTGCTGTGCCATCAGGCTATTAATGCAACAACAAATGAACAAGATGAACTCCAGCACTAATGTTGACGCCGGCCCTTTTGTTGTCTTTTCTAAAGCTAAAAGCTTTTTTTCAAAGCTTTCAGCTCCTCCAACAGTGTTGTTTAATTCATTAAAACTTTCATAGAGTCACTGAGCAACTCCAAGACTGAGTTTTACAAACTCTATGCTTGTGTCTATATGATCCGGTTTCTAGCAGCTTTTAGCTTGTTTTGCTGCTGGACACATTCTCCACACAGCATCTACTAAACAAGAGCAAACATCACAGTGACTTGTCCACTCTTACTGTCCACTCGACAGCACAGGACACTTCGCTGACACTTGATCTTCAGGCTCTGAGCTGTGCTGACTGAAGCTTATAGATCAAAGGTAAAACATTAATCTATATTAATCTATCAATCTATCTATCGTCTATCTCTGTCTGTCTATCTGTCTGTCTGTCTGTCTGTGTAACTATCTTTGTCTGTCTGTCTATCGATCTATCTATCTGTTTGTCAGTCTAAAAATCTGTCTGTCTATCTGTCTGTCTGTCTATCTATCTAAAAATCTGTCTGTCTGTCTCTAACTATGTACTGTATGTCTGTCTGTTGTTTTGTAGTGTGTACTTTTATCTTTACACCTTTAACATTATTTATTATTCTCAGGTTAGGTAAAGTATGACGAGTCTGGCCTAAGTTTTTTAATTACTTTCAGTTTGGTCAGAAGACTTCTCTGTGGTGTGTTCTTATTCAAAGTCTTAAAACATTATAAAGCAAAGCTTCGGTAGGCAGTTTTTGTAATGAATAAAAGTCATTTTAATTGGTTACTTCTCATTTTATAATAAACAAAAATGTAAAGGCAAATCATTAAAGATTTCATCATTGAAGTATAAAATACAATAATCCCGCTTTTAATCAAAGGTGTAGTCAGCTCTGAGCTTCTTGTCTTCAGTTTGGGGTTTCTTGTCCTCAGCTCTGGGCTTCTTGTCTTCAGTTTGGGGTTTCTTGTCCTCAGCTCTGGGCTTCTAGTCTTCAGTTTGGGGTTTCTTGTCCTCAGCTCTGGGCTTCTAGTCTTCAGTTTGGGGTTTCTTGTCCTCAGCTCTGGGCTTCTTGTCTTCAGTTTGGGGTTTCTTGTCCTCAGCTCTGGGCTTCTAGTCTTCAGTTTGGGGTTTCTTGTCCTCAGCTCTGGGCTTCTTGTCTTCAGTTTGGGGTTTCTTGTCCTCAGCTCTGGGCTTCTAGTCTTCAGTTTGGGGTTTCTTGTCCTCAGCTCTGGGCTTCTAGTCTTCAGTTTGGGGTTTCTTGTCCTCAGCTCTGGGCTTCTAGTCTTCAGTCTGGGGTTTCTTGTCCTCAGCTCTGGGCTTCTTGTCTTCAGTTTGGGGTTTCTTGTCCTCAGCTCTGGGCTTCTTGTCTTCAGTTTGGGGTTTCTTGTCCTCAGCTCTGGGCTTCTAGTCTTCAGTTTGGGGTTTCTTGTCCTCAGCTCTGGGCTTCTTGTCTTCAGTTTGGGGTTTCTTGTCCTCAGCTCTGGGCTTCTAGTCTTCAGTTTGGGGTTTCTTGTCCTCAGCTCTGGGCTTCTAGTCTTCAGTTTGGGGTTTCTTGTCCTCAGCTCTGGGCTTCTAGTCTTCAGTCTGGGGTTTCTTGTCCTCAGCTCTGGGCTTCTAGTCTTCAGTTTGGGGTTTCTTGTCCTCAGCTCTGGGCTTCTAGTCTTCAGTCTGGGGTTTCTTGTCCTCAGCTCTGGGCTTCTTGTCTTCAGTTTGGGGTTTCTTGTCCTCAGCTCTGGGCTTCTTGTCTTCAGTTTGGGGTTTCTTGTCCTCAGCTCTGGGCTTCTAGTCTTCAGTTTGGGGTTTCTTGTCCTCAGCTCTGGGCTTCTTGTCTTCAGTTTGGGGTTTCTTGTCCTCAGCTCTGGGCTTCTAGTCTTCAGTTTGGGGTTTCTTGTCCTCAGCTCTGGGCTTCTAGTCTTCAGTTTGGGGTTTCTTGTCCTCAGCTCTGGGCTTCTAGTCTTCAGTCTGGGGTTTCTTGTCCTCAGCTCTGGGCTTCTAGTCTTCAGTTTGGGGTTTCTTGTCCTCATCTCTGGGGTTTCTAGTCTTCAGTTTGGGGTTTCTTGTCCTCAGCTCTGGGCTTCTAGTCTTCAGTTTGGGGTTTCTTGTCCTCAGCTCTGGGCTTCTAGTCTTCAGTTTGGGGTTTCTTGTACTCAGCTCTGGGCTTCTAGTCTTCAGTTTGGGGTTTCTTGTCCTCAGATCTGGGCTTCTAGTCTTCAGTTTGGGGTTTCTTGTCCTCAGCTCTGGGCTTCTAGTCTTAAGTTTGGGGTTTCTTGTCCTCAGCTCTGGGCTTCTAATCTTAAGTTTGGGGTTTCTTGTCCTCAGCTCTGGGCTTCTAGTCTTCAGTTTGGGGTTTATTGTCCTCAGCTCTGGGCTTCTAGTCTTCAGTTTGGGGTTTATCGTCCATGGGCTTCTTGTCTTCAGTTTGGGGTTTCTTGTCCTCAGCTTTGGGCTTCTAGTCTTCAGTTTGGGGTTTCTCGTCCTCAGCTCTGGGCTTCTAGTCTTCAGTTTGGGGTTTATTGTCCTCATCTCTGGGCTTCTAGTCTTCAGTTTGGGGTTTATTGTCCTCATCTCTGGGCTTCTAGTCTTCAGTTTGGGGTTTATTGTCCTCATCTCTGGGCTTCTAGTCTTCAGTTTGGGGTTTCTTGTACTCAGCTCTGGGCTTCTTGTCTTCAGTTTGGGGTTTCTTGTCCTCAGCTCTGGGCTTCTAGTCTTCAGTTTGGGGTTTCTCGTCCTCAGCTCTGGGGTTTCTAGTCTTCAGTCTGGGGTTTCTTGTCCTCAGCTCTGGGCTTCTAGTCTTAAGTTTGGGGTTTCTTGTCCTCAGCTCTGGGCTTCTTGTCTTCAGTTTGGGGTTTATTGTCCTCAGCTCTGGGCTTCTAGTCTTAAGTTTGGGGTTTCTCGTCCTCAGCTCTGGGGTTTCTAGTCTTCAGTCTGGGGTTTCTTGTCCTCAGCTCTGGGCTTCTAGTCTTAAGTTTGGGGTTTCTTGTCCTCAGCTCTGGGCTTCTTGTCTTCAGTTTGGGGTTTATTGTCCTCAGCTCTGGGCTTCTAGTCTTCAGTTTGGGGTTTCTCGTCCTCAGCTCTGGGGTTTCTAGTCTTCAGTTTGGGGTTTCTTGTCCTCAGCTCTGGGGCTTCTAGTCTTCAGTTTGGGGTTTCTTGTCCTCAGCTCTGGGCTTCTAGTCTTAAGTTTGGGGTTTCTTGTCCTCAGCTCTGGGCTTCTTGTCTTCAGTTTGGGGTTTCTTGTCCTCAGCTCTGGGCTTCTAGTCTTCAGTTTGGGGTTTCTTGTCCTCAGCTCTGGGCTTCTTGTCTTCAGTTTGGGGTTTCTTGTCCTCAGCTCTGGGCTTCTAGTCTTCAGTCTGGGGTTTCTTGTCCTCAGCTCTGGGCTTCCAGTCTTCAGTTTGGGGTTTCTTGTCCTCAGCTCTGGGCTTCCAGTCTTCAGTTTGGGGTTTCTTGTCCTCAGCTCTGGGCTTCTAGTCTTCAGTTTGTGGTTTCTTGTACTCAGCTCTGGGCTTCTTGTCTTCAGTTTGGGGTTTCTTGTCCTCATCTCTGGGCTTCTAGTCTTCAGTTTGGGGTTTCTTGTACTCAGCTCTGGGCTTCTAGTCTTCAGTTTGGGGTTTCTTGTCCTCAGCTCTGGGCTTCTAGTCTTCAGTTTGGGGTTTCTTGTCCTCAGCTCTGGGCTTCTAGTCTTCAGTTTGGGGTTTCTTGTCCTCAGCTCTGGGCTTCTAGTCTTCAGTTTGGGGTTTCTTGTCCTCAGCTCTGGGCTTCTAGGTGGGTATCCAGAGTATCTAATGTATCCAAAAGAGGCGATCAGTCTTTTATACAGATCTGGCCTTTAAAAACGCGCGTTTTCTCCCGCGGCATTCGGCAATTCGTCTCGTAGAGTCTCGCAGAATTCTGCAAGTGCTTTCGGGGGGCGCTACTTACAAATTCCCTCAATGTGTTTCGCTTCACAGAATATCCACCAGGTGGCGCATAAA
The DNA here is from genome assembly GCF_949319135.1 of Squalius cephalus. Taxonomy (NCBI): domain Eukaryota; kingdom Metazoa; phylum Chordata; class Actinopteri; order Cypriniformes; family Leuciscidae; genus Squalius; species Squalius cephalus. The sequence continues at coordinate 29,190,905 of NC_137139.1, forward strand.
AAACAACTTTACGTTAGATTTTTTCTTTTACTTCATTACGTCACGATTGTGAGAAAACATCCACAATAAAATATAAATTATAAATAGTAATAGACACAAATATTTACAGTAGGCTACTGTATTATACAGACATTTGAAAATATTTGTAAATGCAAAAGGTTCATTAAGACAAGAAGGGGTATTGGACAACGTTTACGAATTTTTATATGCTTTGTCATTGCTGTGGTTTCCAGGAGATGAGTGCATGCAGAATATTTAACATTGCTTTTATTAAAACAGCAAAGTGACGTTCTTGCCAGTAGCGCATAACTTTTTTGTACAACTATTAAGATGATTGTGCATGCAATGCGCATTTATATAAGTGCAACAGAGAATTTAGTGTGAGCATAATACACGTGACTCTGCCTGTAAAAACCCAGCAGTATTTTTTATATATATACACAAAATCATCCTAACATAATGCAATTAAATAATGCGACTTACCCAGATTCTTAATTCGTGAAAATATTTCTTGTGTGATTGTTCTTGTGCAGATATTTCTTGTGAGGTAATGTTGCAGCTCAACGCGTAGCATTTATATTTTGGGCGCATCTGATTTGCCATTACATTATTAATAAATATTTTAATTGAACTGTCTTAATGCATTAAGCATAAAGATTTTTCCACGTTAGTCTCAGAATGTCCGGGGTTGGTTTGAGGTCTTGCCGACAGTTTGTAAATCTTCTAAATATTCATATTCACAAATTCCATACAAAGGGTGATCAACAGTTATGACTTCTAAAATAAAATAAAAATGACCAGATAAGAGGTATCTGATTGACAGTTTGACAGATGTTGTTTTAAAAAAATAATTACAACATTATGGGGAAGTGGTATTAAATATTCGGTAGCACATAGCCTAATACAATTATTTTAAGTATGCATTTTGTTCAGTTTTGCTTTTACAAAATGTTCCCTGTTTTTTATATAATTAATTTAATCTGAGATGTGCGTTATATCGCTTTTTGATCATTATTTGTGTTGTCGAATTTTGACACAGTTTCATTACTTGTTCATAATAATTTGATTCATAATTATGTCGTTTTTTTCTAAAAGTAAAAGTAAAAAAACTAAAAGTTTTTCTAAAAGCAATATTCTAAAGAGATACAAAGACAGTGTACGTGTACCCACCAGATTTCGCCATGAGTCATTTTGTACCCACCACTTTTAACTTCCGTTGACCGTTTTCAGTGGTTATGAGGAGCAATATGAGAGAAAATTTTTGTAATCATTGTCTGACACAACAAAAAAAAATTATAATATTCATTTTATTTTAATTTTCGTGTTCGCATTTATGAGGGAAAAAACAACGTGTCAGTTTACGGTTATGGACGTGAGCGCTCTAAAAGCGGCAATAAAAGTCTGCTTTAAAACTTTCACAGAGACCTTAAACAGAACAGCTGCCTTTCTTTAAATCGAATTTCGTTTTGTATTAATTATGTCTTAATTTTAATCAATGTTTCGTGAACCAATTGCCTGGATTTAAGAAGTAAATATAGCAGACAATCACGACACCGGCGCCGGCGATATCTCATAAATGAACCGAAACTCAGCGTGTAATGCACATTCACATTTACAGTGTATTTAGACACATTTAGACGCATTCATAATCATTACTTTTACCGGTTCTTTGTGGCAAGCTTTATGCGTGCGGTCGTGCGCTTGAGTGCGGCTATATTATAGTAAATGCTCATTACTTAAAACAAAGCATAAGCCTCTTCCTGGCATGCAATGGAATCTACAATGTCAGTTGGTTATATCAACATATGTCAAATTAAGTTACGCGATATCAACAAATTAAGCTATAAACATTAATTTGAAATAACTTAAAGCGTATGTATAGTATATTTGCTTAAATAGCATTTAAACAAAGGAACTGCAAGGGATTAAAACCCCGCCCACACGCTGGTGAAAACTGGAAAAACCGGTTTTCTTTTGATTCCCTGAGAGGAGATCGATTAGCATTGGGGGTTGAATCGGCAGACCTGGGGGGTGGGTGGTTGTAATTTCTTGACTCTGTGCAATTGGTAGCAGCTAAAACAAGCAGCTAAAACAAAGACTGTGCAATTAATTACATTTTGGAAATAACTTTCTTCATGTCGTTTTATTTATACACTGTAAAACATTTTTTTTTTTTTTTTTTTTTGAATTTGTAAATATTAAATATGTTTTACAAACAATTGGTTTACAAACTCTTGGAGGTTTGTGGTTACCATCATTCAGAAGAGTGGTGCTTGTGTTTAGACTTGTGTTTTACGTGATTAAATCAGGAAGATTACATTGGTTTCTGTCCACACGGAGACGCATTTAAGACGATTTAATCAGGAAATGGAGGCACCGGCGCGATATAACTTGCATTGCTCGTGAACTGAGCTCGTCTCATAAATGAACCGAAACTCAGAAATGTATCTACACTCTAAAAACTAATTCAGAGGACCTTTAGTCATTACTTAAATATATATATTGTTGTGAAATAAAAAATCAAGTTCTGAGATACTGTTAGACTTTTTACTTGTAATTGTTATTTTATTGAGCTGGGATGACACACAAATTATGCCTATTGATTAAACATACTATCATGACTTGTCAGAGTTTAACATTTTCAGTTGATCAAAAATTAATTTAATTTTAAGTTCTGTTAATGTAAAAAACAATTTGATGACGTGTAAACGGTCCACAGTTACCGTGTGCATGTTTAAGGCCAGATGAGTGTGGCCACAGCTGAAACTCGCTGAAGCGTAATGTGGTGAATGGTAAGTAATTTTATGCTTACACATATTCGCATTCGCTCAGGATTCTGTTGGTGATAGCCTACTGTAACCGAATACCGAAATCTGGAAGTCCTTACTCTGAAATTTGAGCAGTGTTGATAGTAGGCTATACGTTAGTCTGTGTGCCGAGGTAAAGTTGGCCAGTAGCTACGCTATTTGTTCAGATACTTTGCTCAAAACAAGTCGGAGTTATGTAGGGCCCTATGAATTCCGTTTTAGTTTTCCAAATTTCGTTTTTATTGTTTACAATTGTGACAAGCGCCCGCGCATTTTACTGAGAGAACGAGCAGAGAGAGAGAGAGCGAGAGAGACCCTCCTCCGGCCACGCGCGCGCACTCTCACAGTCTTCAAACTGTCTTGTTCTCCATCCCTTCCTCGCGCATATTAACGTTAATCAAAACTGATATTACCATCAAAATCAATAGAGAATTGACACGATGGTAATAGGTCGGAAGACCGAAGTTTCACGTGAAGCATTCAGAGATTTTTTCCCCTTAGCTACCGCTGGGTGTTAATTGTACTAAAATAACGTTGCCTTATCTTCTCTGAAAAGCGTTCTGCACATTCAGCTGACATAAACCACACTTTAAATAAACGAACGAAACCTATCCAGTGATGGAATGTTTTCTGTGTTCCTGTCCAATGACAGTGTAGTGACCATACATTTCAATTGAATGTTTGATTTGAAGTGATAAGTCGGCTATAGGTTGATTTCTAAGAAAATGTATGCTTTACGTTGTATTAGAAAGGAAATGGTAATACAGTTCATTTAAATCTTTTGAAAGGGAAATATATTAAAAGATGAATGTTACATGTATGTTTAAAAGAGTAATCAACTTCAAATAAAAACAAAAGGGCTCAACTTAACTCTTGCAGAGATCAACTTAATTATTAAGTTCATGTTACTTAGAAATGTGTTTTATTGTGGCCAAAAAAACTACTTCACCTAACTTTAAACATTATGTTGGATCAACTTAATTACTTGCATTCATGTTGAAAATGATTAAGTTCGTGTTACTTAGAAATGCGTTTTATTGTGGCCAAAAAAAAGTAATTAACCGTACTCAAAACATTGCTTTGAATTAATGTAATTCTGCCTGCAGTCTTAACATAAAAATTCTAGTGGAAAACGTTAACATATTTTTTTTTGTTGACCCAATGTTTTATTTTTTAGAGTGTAGAAAGCTTGAAATGTCCACTTTTAAACAAAACAATTCAAAACGAAAAGAAACAGACAACTCTCTTTTGTAAGTGTGCATTTCTCTCTATAGGCACGTTCACAATATCTGCGAAGATGACGAGTCAGCATTGTCAACATCTTTGACTGACACATAAAACACTAGTTGATTAGTAAACAATTAAAATGTCTCCTTGCTATATTTGACACATGATTACTTTTGTCAGTTCTTTGTGGCAAGCTTTATGCATCCGTTAACTATCGAATATCGTGACTCATATTTTGTACCAGACCATTTATGGTTGTTCATATTGTTCAACAAAGTTCTTGATAAAAAAAGAAAAGAAAAAAAAGAAGCTACTGTGCCTAATATTATTGTTGTATAGCGCGCAAGGTTTATGCGCATGCTTTAAGTCTTCTCCGTTTTTAGTGTATGTCTGTGGCAGAATTGCAGTGCCTGGTCTGGTATGTATACTAGGCTACATCGTTTTGAGTCGGTTTCAGTGGTTTAGTGTGTACGCAGATATTTCTTGAGACGACGCCATGTTTTTATGTTTTTATGCACTTTTACTCTTTTAGTTTTGTTGCAATTTCACCAAAAGCTTATAATTAGGAAATACACACAACACGCTAAACTTGTATTCTCTATATGTTAAAAATGTTGTAAAAAATACGTATTATTCTTATATAATAAGAATAACAATATGATACATTTATATTGCACTCGAAATGATTTAGATATGGAAAGAGGAATTCTTCTCAACTACCACCAATAAAGTTTTAAAATTCTTCTTTAGAAAATATTATATTTTGATGATTCTGCAAGTTCAGCAGACAGTGAGGTTCGGGTTTGTTCCGATCAGAGCTCGTGAGTGGAGAGCGCATTTCTGAATATTCCGCTCCGCTCGTTCATTCCGCTCAGGGTCCACGGCCTCGCTCAACACAGATGTCCTGTTGCCTGGTTCGAAAATATGTGGAATACGGGCTGCTTTCGACTAAAAGTTTTTTTTTTTTTGTAGTCGACTAGTATACTAGGCTAGTTGTTCATTTAAGTAATTCGTGGACAAATCGCCCCTTTATATTAATTTAATTAGCCTACTTATGGATCATGAGCGTTTACGTAATATAGCCGCACTCAAGCGCACGACCGCACGCATAAAGCTTGCCACAAAGAACCGGTAAAAGTAATGATTATGAATGCGTCTAAATGTGTCTAAATACACTGTAAATGTGAATGTGCATTACACGCTGAGTTTCGGTTCATTTATGAGATATCGCCCGGCGCCTCCAATGTCGTGATTGTCTGCTATATTTACTTCTTAAATCCAGGCAATTGGTTCACGAAACATTGATTAAAATTAAGATATAATTAATACAAAACGAAATTCAATTTAAAGAAAGGCAGCTGTTCTGTTTGAGGTCTCTGTGAAAGTTTTAAAGCAGACTTTTATTGCCGCTTTTAGAGCGCTCACGTCCATAACCGTAAACTGACACGTTGTTTTTTCCCTCATAAATGCGAACACGAAAATTAAAATAAAATGAATATTATATATTTTTTTGTTGTGTCAGACAATGATTACAAAATTTTTCTCTCATATTGCTCCTCATAACCACTGAAAACGGTCAACGGAAGTTAAAAGTGGTGGGTACAAAATGACTCATGACGAAATCTGGTGGGTACACGTACAATGTCTTTGTATCTCTTTAGAATATTGCTTTTAGAAAAAACTTTGTTTTTTTTACTTTTAGAAAAAAATGACATAATTATGAATCAAATTATTATGAACAAATAATGAAACTGTGTCAAAATTCGACAACACAAAGAATGATCAAAAAGCGATATAACGCACATCTCAGGTTAAATTAATTAAGCTCCTCATAACCACTGAAAACGGTAAAAAAAAAAATCGAACCAAAAGTCAAATTAATATGGACTGAAGTTAAAAGTGGTGGGTACAAAATGACTCATGACGAAATCTGGTGGGTGCGTACCCACCGTCCCCACCGAAATCGACGCCTATAAGGGAAACATGATAGTATAAAAAGTACTGTGTGTAATGCAGAAAAGCGCATTACAACCATGTTAAAACTATTTAAAACGTTAAGATGCAAAAATGAACTAAATGTAAAATTAGATAATGATATTGCGCAAATGATCTCGGTCTCTTTAAAGGTCTTCGCAAATTATTGTGTTATAAGACTCAGTTATCATAGCCTACATCACGTCTCTTCTACTGTAAGT